>NW_026570463.1:0-102680 GCF_019649055.1 Paramacrobiotus metropolitanus | reverse complement strand
GGATGCAAGAACGTGTCCTGAAACGGCCACCGTATGTACACCGTATGTACAACGGATGGACGTCCCGTCAAGGGTACGGAGGGATCCATCGGTAGAAATCCAGGTGGATCGTCCGCTAAGGACGCGGACCAAGTCAACTTTCCCCACGGGCCCAGGGAAAATGACCCAACTTTAGCAGCAACCACCGCCGCCTCAGTGAAATATTGTGAACGTGTGAACTTGACGGATTAGCTACCCGTCCAGTGACACGTAGCATAGTTTACGACCCTCTACAGACCAACGGTCATGTAGAGCCTCTGCAGAAATGCATCCTCTCGACCAACATAGTGGCAGAAGGTTCCACTCACCAGACTCCAAGACCATCCATAGCGGTGCTGCAGTTTATCCCTCGACCAGAGGCATCGGGCAGTGCAGGCTATAAAGCTCGGATAAACCGGATTGATCACCCGACATCCAAGCCCACAACCTGCGAGGATAGCCCGCCCCTCGACACAGCAACGGGAGTCCGAGACACCGAAAACCAGTGTTGCCACACCGCAGAAGCACTGTCGCACGGGATAGCAAACGCTATCCCGATACCAGAGGCACCGGCCCAACGGAGCCGGGTGCCTAGCAATGAGCAGCTCATCCAAAAGGAATCGTTACCAGGCACAGGGTCGACTTGTCCTGTAGCTGGTAAGGACTTTTGGGATCGTTGGAGGCATGGGCTGATCCGTTCGAGAGGCAATTGGAACTTACCCGCGGTCTGAGAACCTGTGAATCAAGAACGCGGAATTTACTGGAAATCCAAACCTTACTGGCGGCTTCAAACCAAACCGGGTCAGAAGGACCAGTCGCCAAACATGGTCAGAAGGACCAGCCTGAAACCGAAGGACCAGCAACAATGTGTTCGGACCAGAACGGCACCCGAACCTGAAAACAATGAGCCCCACAGGCTCAAATAAACTCTGTGGACCAGAAACGTCCCCACCTGAACCAGATGAATCATCCTCCAACTGGACCAGACCTGGTAACCAGTTGGACCTCGACCGTTCATGTTCTCTCGCGTCCAGCCGGCGCAGAGAGAAAGTTTCAAGCAGACTCACCGGGCCCGCTAACTGAACTTGGCACCTATAACCTAGGCCTGCCAGACGGATCCTTAAACGTAGGACCGTCTTTGAAGCTCTCTTTCGGCAAACCGCCGGTAAGATGATCTCTAAATCGACTCAACGAGTCGTAAAATTTCGGACCTATCCGGACGGACTTCGGACCACCCCACGGGTCGGTCCAAATGAGATGGTCCGTACCCGAAAGTCCAACCCGGAAGTTCCAACCCAGACGCCCACATCTTGGACGTCCAATCACCAGCACTTGCCTTCACGATCTAAAAGTCATTGAAGGGCACCTGGACCTGGAACATCGATCCTGGACGTGCTTTGGACCGCCCTACGGGTAGGTCCAAACCACGAAGTCCTGGCCAATCCGATGGTCTCGTGAGAACCAGCCACCTGTTGGGTTCGGGCCACTACAGGGCTCCGACCACCGTTTACTTCATGGCTGAAGTCTCAGGGAAATTGCGCAAGCAACGCGCCTACTGGAGGCCAACGGCCTTATACACGGACCAGAATGGATTCTACGAGTTTTCAATATTGGCCCGCCATATACTTTGGCTCGCCTTAATATCGTTAACGTTGGCCCGCCATATACCTTGGCGCGCCTTATTACCTTCACCATTGGCCCGCCATGTATAGAAGTTACGTTGGCGCGCCCAAACATTTTCAGCATAGCACTGGTGCGTCTTAATACCCTGGAATTGGACAGTCCCAACCGGACCAGTACGCGCAAGCAGGAGCACCGCACCAGCTCAGAGCTCACCCAGAGACCGCCCCAACGGGACTGGTCCACCATGAATTAACATGGACGCGCATCATGGTTGCGCTTAGGAGCTTGTATCATAGGCTCATCTTAATGTTGGCCCTACGGGTTTACAACATTGGCCCGCTCATAACATTGGACCGCCAACAGCATTAGCCAGCCATCAACAACATTGGCCCACCAAACAACACTGACCAGTCATCAACGTTGGCTCGCCAATAACACTGACCCGCTAACTACATTGGCTCCGCCAGGCACATACCCTGCAGTGGCGCACTTGGACAAATGGAACTTGGACCGTCCAAGGGCGGATCCACCCAGGAGCACCACTCCTACCTGAACGACCAAGAGCCATAAAGCTAAGACGGCTTCAAGAAGCTTGGTCACTTGGAAGGATATGGACCACCCTAACGGGACCGGTCCTCCACAATCCGAAAATCCAAGTCCGGACCCGGAAGTCCAATTCAGAAATTCCAAACCAGGAAGTCCAAATCAGGAAGTCCAAACCAGTAAGTCCTAACCCGGAAGACCGAATCCGGAAGTCCAAACCAGGAAGTGCGGACCCGGAAGTACAAACTAGGAAGTCCAAACCAGGAAGTCCAAACCAGGAAGTTCATAACATGGACGTCCGTGGTCTTCAGCAACCCTTGCCCTGCGCCCAGCTTGTCGTCAAAAGCTCTAGGGACCAGAACTTACGGTTGTGGATGGACATTGAACGGCCAAAACTTGGCCGGTCCAAATAGCAAGCCCGAGCCATTAACACCAAGCCATGACTAAAATCGCAAATCGCCATCAGCTTAGCAATAGCCGTAGTGAACATTTAAAGTTATCTACGGATTTTGGCGTACAGTTGTTAGTAGAATTCTAACACCTCCTTACTGTCTTCCCCGACCACAGAACGATGGAAAGAAAACAACCATCCAGCGGATCTAACCAAGGTAACCGGACACATCTGCACAGCAGATCGGACTTAAGACCCGGATCGAATCCCATACCACGGACAGCGTCATCATCCACGCTACAAGCATTCAACCAGCCACCAAATCTGCCCAGCGATCTAGCAGCAACGTCTCTATCGCACAGCTCTGGACCGGGATGGCCATCAGTCCCACCTACGGTGCGGACGCCATCAGGAATCCAGACACAAAGTGCGGCACCTGGACAGAACGTTCCAGTGACGCCATATGGACCACCAATGATGCCTGGACTAACGCCCCAGCACAGTTCATGGATGACCCCGTACCAGAATCCGTACTGGCAATACCAGCCACTACCGTGGTTTTGGTACCCACCATACGGCTATCCACCACCATACGGTTACCAGACACCGTACCTACCAGGACCAGTGAACCTTACCCAGCACCAAACCCGTCACCAGCACCGAGGCCGACCCACCTGGCTGGCCTTACGGCGCGACCAACGAATACAGTGTCAACGGCACTGCTGCCAGTAGCGGCCCAACCGTCTGTTACAACGGCATCGGCACACGGTTCCTCCACACGCAGGACGCCGACAGAACCGCGGACAGCAGCCAAACCAGATCTTCCGGTAGCACCAACGTTCGCTACAACATCAAAAATTCATTTGGCCTTTCCGCAGGACAAAGCCCCAACAACTTCTTCGATGGAGCCAGCGGTCACCGTTCCCTTACCAGTCCAACCCAACTCAAGTCCAGTTACGGAACCACTAACTGGTGTCCAAGGACATGCACAATCATGCATCCCACTTACGAATCCCCAGCCTACGGCTGATCCATTGGAGGAGTGGATGGACGAACTAATGCAAATAAAGGACGGGATCGACGGTCCAACTTGTACCTCAACCCATCTTGACATCTCGGGCATTGTGAACGATTTGCTCGAATCATCACTGGACCTCCCTAGCGAGACGAGTCCAGTAAAAACAACAAGCCCGGCCGGACCCAAAAGAGCAGCACTCGGCGGACAAACCAACGCAACCTTGGCGACTGAAAAGCTAAGTCCATCCGGCCAGCAACCTAGGCCGGTACCTGATCAAGCATGTACATCATCCGGACCAACCGCACCCACGGTGCCGGCTGGACCCCCTGAGCTGCCTGGATCGGTCTTAAAAACCACAGGACGCGCACCTAAGGCCCTGCCTTTAACCAAACCGGCCAACTACGTTGGACCGGCACCGTAAACCACTATCGTGGCTCCGGGAGCCTCTTTAGTTACTTTGGATGTTCCACTTGGTGACAACCCGGGTTTACCGAGTGCCGAAATTCCTGATTACGTCGATCGGAGGAATTGGGAAACAAAGAGGACCATTAGCTGCCCTCTTCCACCCAGAATGATAATAGCCTCCGCCGCCCCTCGGCAAGAACAACTCAGAAGAATGGAACACAAGAAAACGAAAAGACCAGTACGAACGGCTTCCCTGCCAAAAATACCACTCGAACCAGGACCCTTGATTCGAACATCACCTCAGATTGCATCGTCGGTGGCTCCAACGGAGGCCCGACAGAATCTTCAAGGTGGCCCAGATACGGCGGTTCTCCCAACGGAGCAATACACTGAATCCGACAAAGAGTCAAGTCCAGACCAGATTACTTTTAGATCCCAATCCAAAGAATCCGGGTCAAAGAAGATTCCTGACCGACGGTTTTAACCAGAGGTCTAGGGGGTGACCCCGAAATAATTCACCGGGCAAGAAAAGCCTAGTTAACAAATAACATTTAAATCATAGGACGTAAACTGATAGCATTGTAAAAACATAGGGACCAGTTCGCGAAGCAAATTTAACCATGACTTCGGGCTTTAACCACAGAACATGGCAAAGACACCGAAGCAAGCGTTTAACCCGGAATGTGAATCATGCGTCAGCAACAGCCCGTATCAAGAAAGGCGGCTTCCGTGCTATTCATGTTTCATTGCTGAAGCAGTGCCACACGACGGTGACGAAAACGCCATCGGCATAGCTTTGGCCAACGAAATCAAACGAGGCAATCCGGCCGTGTACAAACAGGTGGTCGAAACCATCTGCCAAAATGAAGACAACGATCTGGGCAGGAAGATGGACCTTCTTGCCTTTCTACGGGAGGCTTTCCTGGGAGGAATTCTGTTTGCGTCGGCAACACAGCCATACGTCCCATCAGCGGCTGTCTCTACCGGGACAGCTCAGCCAAACGGCCCGTCACAGCCTTACCTGGCCCAGCACGGACTTCAGGAACCCGCACCCACGGTGTTGTCCCAACATCACGGCACACTGATAGCAACCACTACCGTGGCGGCTCAGCCGTCAGCTTTACCAGTGCACTCCTCGCGACCTGGGAAAACAAACCGCGCCACTCACCGCCTAAATAATGGCCAACGCTGGAATCGTCACGAGCAGCGCTCAGTACACGCTCAACGCCCACGGTCTATCCACGATAGAACGGATGCCGGTGTCCAGAACTGGATACAGGAACCGCGTATTTTGGCGGACGAGTTGGAAACAACCGGGCGCGAATTGCAAGACTGCCTTAGACGATTTTTGGCCCTGATGTCAGAAGCAGCTACGACGCTGCGCCGCCTGGATTGAGCCAATGGCTTATCCAGCTTTACTCCGACCATAATGCTGAAACGGAACTTGACCACCATAATGGGTACAATCCAGCGGTTGTTACCCTCGCCCAACAAACGTGGCTTACAGCCATGTATCGTCTACCTTACCGGACCTTAATCCCTGGATCTTAACCGGATTCCCCGGATAGGCTCTGGCTTAGCGGCTGGGACCATGAATTTGGCTCGACCATCACAGACCATTCGACGGAGTCCACCGGACCGAACTTGGCACAAGGCCCGGTTCACCGGCATGGAAAGGATCCAGCGCCCAGAAGGCGGCGACGGCCCGCATAGAGCCCGCATAGAAGTTGCGACAAGCCATGGATCAGCCTGGCCCGCAAAAAAGTTGCGACAAGCCATGGCAAAGTCCTGGCCCATAGAAGTTGGACCAGGCCCGCTGTGTGTCCAACGGACCACATGCGGCTCCCGAGATTAGTTGCCATACCACGCAACTGGGACAAGTGAGTCCGGGAGCCACATAGAAGTTGTGGTACACCCACTTTGCATTCCACGTCCAACATCCTCACCATGGATCGCCCAGAGGCACATCAAAAAGACGCACCGCCCAGCGGCCAAACGAGGATGTTCCTAGTCAGCAGACCAACTCCTTTGTGGTGAACGCCTACCGGCGCCCGCAACTTAATTTTTTGGAGTTTGGCCCGGCCAATCTGATGTTTTCGTCAGAAGCCACTTAATTTTGTTATGGCCACGGTCTCAGGGAAACAAATCCGACATATCTGACATGGTACTTAACTGATGGCCCACGGCCAGTGAGACGGACCAGACTTAACAAGTCTGCAACTTTGGCCCGCCATCAACCTTGGACCGTCGACAAAACGACTAAGTAAATTTTGCCCGCCATTTGCCTTGGACCGTTGAAAAATCGACTAAGCCCTTTTGGCCCGTCCAACGACGTGGCCCATCCAAAAATCGTCTAAGTCCCTTTGGCCCGTCCAACGACATGGTCCATCGTAAAATCGACTAAGTCTTTTGGCCCGTCCAACGACGTGGCCCATCCAAAAATCGACTAAGTCCTTTGGCCCGTCCAACGACGTGGCCCATCCAAAAATCGACTAAGTCCTTTGGCCCGTCCAACGACGTGGCTCATTAAAAAAACGACTAAGTCCACATCGGAGAGCCAAAGCCTGTTATACAGGACTCCCAAGTCCTGCACCAGCCAGAGGCGAGCCACATCACAGTGGAACCTCGTATCCCGGCTCAGGGCATGTCAGAGACC
Organism: Paramacrobiotus metropolitanus; assembly: GCF_019649055.1. Classification (NCBI taxonomy): domain Eukaryota; kingdom Metazoa; phylum Tardigrada; class Eutardigrada; order Parachela; family Macrobiotidae; genus Paramacrobiotus; species Paramacrobiotus metropolitanus. The sequence continues at coordinate 96,026 of NW_026570463.1, read as the reverse complement.
AAGTTTGGGCCGCCCCAACGGGTTTGGTCCATCACACCACTTTGGTCCTCGGACTTAGAAATTTTTCCACTGTGGCTCTCCTGGACTTAGAAGATTTTGGCCCGAGATGCATGTCCCAACCGGAGTACACTCGAACTTTGAAATTTTTGGACCGAGGTGCATGACCAAACCGGCATGCACGACCAAACCGGTCCAAGTTAGAGACCCATGTGGGCCATCCAAAAGGAATCGGTCCAGAATACCATTTTGGTCATTGGAGTACCACTCCTGCCCAGAGGCCTTACTCATTGGCCCTCATGGACCGCCCTACCGGGCTTGGTCCACCATACTGAACCAGGAAGGGGACAACTTGTCCTTGCGAAAGCAACAGTACCTTCCATATAACACTCCGCTGGATTTACTTCACTGCACCCCTGTGGACATCTCTGGGAACCGTTGCCCCGGATTTACAGGACCAGTTCAATCCTACCGGATAAAGCGGACCGTTGACTAGGACCCGTGTGGACAGACCCTGCCCTGTGGTAAACCTAGTCGGAATAAGCCATTTTGCGTCTAGTTTTTTAACCATACCTGGTTTTTCTAGACTTATTAACCAGAGAAATTGATGTTTTTATTTAGCCAAATAACCAAACGAATTGGCTTTGGGATCTCTAACTTTGATCTTTACTTTACTTGAGCCTTATACACTTTATTTTTTACCCGTTCGACCAAAGCAAGCCTTCGACCACACTGGAACCCCCAGCAACCAGAGTGCACTCCGGATTTCGGCCGTTCGGTGCACTGCACCGCGAGCACCCTACCGGGTTGGCCAGGGGCAGAGTCGGAAGGTGCTCGCAGGAGCTCCCACTCCCGGCCAGAGGCATGTTAGAGACCGCTCACTCGAGGCGGTAGACACCTCTTGTGGCTTGCTCTATCGCCCGCCCGCACATGGCAACGCCATTGGTGCCGCGCTACTACGCTGCTTACTCAGCGTTTACTTTGTCTCGCTGACCAATCAGCGCATCGCAGCACTCTTGGGGGCGTAGCCCAGCGCCTACGAGCGATTCCATGCTTTGCGGCATCAGCTGTTGCATAGCTGCAGCACGCTGAATCATTATCACGATTCTCACGAGCGCGCTTGCAGCTACTTTTTCCGCAGCTTTTCCCTATCGGGTTTTCTGTTGGTTTTTGTGTTGTTACTTTATTGTTATCACAATAAAGGCTATTTGCCCCATTTTCCATCTGCTTCTGTGTCATATCTGACATTGATCGTTTTACAATTGTTAGCAGTGGAGATTAGCTACAATTTTTTGCAAAAACATAAAAAATAACTCAAAAAAATAACGATGGTTATCTTGAATGTTACACGGTTGTAGGTAGATTAACCGCAGCTGAACGAAGCCGTACCCTGATTCTAAATATAGTAAAGCACATAATTTTCGATCTTATTGGAGGGATATTGTAAATTTGTTCGCAATAATGATTTAAATGAGTAAATAAAATTTAACTAAGACGGCGGTTTGGTTATTGTAATTATTAGCATTATAAGTGCTGTATTTGCGCTTGTAATAAAGATATTAATAGCGATATTATCGTTGTGAGAGTTTTGCGCCAGATTGTCCCAAAACCAAATTTCCCAAAACGAAATTTCCTCGTGACGAAATGTCCTCAAAACAACATTTCCCAAAACGAGATGTCCGCGCGACGAAAAGTCCGAACGCGAAATGTCCTCGCGTCTGGATGTCCTGCGACGAATTGTCCAACGGCGTAAAGTCACACTACCACTTGTCCGTGTGCGGGCGTTTATATAGCCACAATCGGATAAACATCCAAATTAAGAAAATTTACAAAGTTTCATAGCCTTACATCACTATTAGCAACATTAACGCGACATAACAAGAGATGCAGAGAAGACTGAAAATCTGTCGATTCAGATCTTATCCACTTATGACCAGATATAGAACTAACTGATATGCTCTCGGTTCTCTTTGTAGCTAATGATCTTTTTTACGCCCGGCTGTATCTTAAAATAGCTGACATGGGGCTGTGTGGCTGATTACATAATTCTATTGAATGATATTCTGATAGGTACAATTAGCATGCTTACAAAACCAGATAGTTGCGAATGGCATGCTAATTATCCGGATAAACCAGCGTCCGCACCCAGCGCGCCTGCACAGCCTTGACCTTGGCTAGCATCTCCGCGGTGACCGACGGGAAGTTGTCGTTGAGGGCGTGCATGAAACGGCTTGTCATGCACCGTCGGCCGTCGTTACAGCGTAGAAGAAGCCGCGGAATGGTGACGTGCAGCTGGTCGATGGCCAGGGCGTGCAGTTCTTCTGTGCGTTCTTCCATGAACGGCTGTTCGTGTACGGGCAGACGACGGTCTGGCAATCCGGGAAAGGGACGCAGCAGAAAGATTTCGTACATCACGTTGCCGAAAAGGTCGCCGCCTACTGTGCAGTTGTGCAGTACGATACAATCGCAAGCGCGTTCCAAGAAGGCCATAGTACACATTGTCGGATGCATCAAGCGCGATTCCGGCTGTCCCACTATGCTTCCCGGGATGTGTATAACGTGGTCTTTGAGTACTATCAAGGGCAGTTTAATCTGCATGGCGGCTAACAGTGCGCGTAAAAGTACGCAGTGGCCTTCAGGAACGACTCGCAACACCGTGAGGCTGATTGTGGATGAACGGATTGAGCGACTGAGCAAGGATGCCACTTTGAAGCAGTTATCGCTGTCCGTTTGCAGGCGCCAGCAGCTTTCCAGAGAAATAGTGATGTGATCCGTCATTCCGGGACTGTTCAGCAGCGTCAGCCATAATGCACACACCCTGTAAAACAATGAGCGCGTACTAAAGTGGCGATCTTTGGTCACCTGGGTGTGATCTTTGGGCTGGTGTTTACAAAGCACGCTGGATAATGATATGCTCGTGCACTGGGATCGACAACCAGTGATGCTTTGGCATTAAGGGATTTGGTCCGGTACAAACTCATCCCCGGTTAGCAGCCCCACTGAATACAAAAACAACACCTCGAGGAGGACAAAGTGCATGGAAAATATGTGTTAGTTGTTAACTGGTTATTAAGGGATTTGGCCCGGTATATAGCAGTAATAGCACAGAATTCGTGTACATTGACGGGAACTTTCGCTGTCGCGTACTCCCAAACACCTTTTTGCATCGCTTTATGAGATGTTTCAGCCAAAAGAATTGTATACGTAGTTGTAAACTCCGTTTGCGCGCGTAAAATCCGGTTGCAGAGTTATGAGAGTAACAAAATTCCAGAAAGTTTAAATGCATTCGGATGTACCAAAAGTCTCATTATGGACCGCTCCCATTACAATTTTGCCCTTAAATGCACTTAACCACGAAGATCGTTTTGGCACCGATTCACTGTTCTAGCATGTTTTTCAAATTTTAAAATGAATTTTAAAATTTTCGAAATTCATTTTGAAATTTGAAAAAAATCGTAGAAGTCTGGATCCGCACCAAAACAATCTTCATGCTTAAATGCATTTACATGCAAAATTTGAAAGGGATCGGTCCATAATGAAACTTTTGGTACACCTGCAGAATGCATTCAAACTTTTTGGAATTTTGTTAACCTCATAACGCCGCAACCGGATGTCGCGCGCGAAATTAAACGGATTTCACGCCTACGAATGCAAATTCATTGGCTACAAAATCTCATAAAGCAATGCAAAAAAGTGTTTGGGAGTGCGCGACAGCGAAAGTTCCCGTCAATGTACACGAATTCTGTGCTATTACTGCTATATACCGGGCCAAATCCCTTAATAACCAGTTAACAACTAACACATATTTTCCATGCACTTTGTCCTCCTCGAGGTGTTGTTTTTGTATTCAGTGGGGCTGCTAACCGGGGATGAGTTTCAGAACTGTTTTGAGACTTGTACAAGAAATCTGATGAGCGCAAATTTAAGATATGCAATATGTACCTATTTATACATGTATGTATTTACATGTATGTGAATGGAAAATACATGTATGTGCTTTACTTACCGTTTTGCCTTCATCTGTGAGTGCAAATCTAGGGGAGCGAAGATCTCTCCCATGATCAACGGCGGCAGGTCACCGATGTGGGCCGTCACATGCAGAGCATCAACGGCGACATCTACAAAAAGAGTCACTGAAACCAGTACACGTGATGTGATGTTTTGTATTCACAATTTGTAACCCCATGGACATTGAACGAGACGTACGGCGTGTAAGTGTTAAGGAAAATGGCCCGGTACATAGCGTCAAAAATGGGATACATACACTAAATTTTCGATTTCGCGCACTCCGAATCACTTTTTTGTAATACTTTATGTCGTTCTAAGGCTAAATGATTTGCATACATTCCTGTTGTGAGCGGAGAAGCGGCTCACGTACAGCGATAAAGTCTTTTAAAGGATTTCAACGTATTGTGCCGTGGTGCAGTGGTACTGCCTACGCGGATCTAACGACGTAGCCGGGGTTCGATTCCCCATCGGCGCCTTTTTCAGCCGTTTCTCGGTTTCCCTCGGATTGCGCCTGCTTAGACTGTGAAATCCATTTGCGCGCGCAACATCCGGTTGCCGAGATATGCCGTACTAAAATGGGAGAAAAGTTTTTACGCATCATTGTGTACCAAAAGTCTGGTTATTACCCGATATTCTTGTACTCTTCACTGCAGAAGACACATGGCCGTAAAGTCGAAAGTGAACGAATATCAGGTTCACAGCACTTTCTCATAGTGTTAAAATAATTCTAAATTTTCTGAAATTCTTCTAGAATCGGAAAACAAATGCTTTGAATCTGATATTGTTCAATTTCGGCTTTATGGCCATGAGTCTTTTACAGCAAAGTTTTAAGAAAATCGGGTAATAACCAGACTTTGGTACACAACAATGCATTCATAATTTTCGCCCATTTTAGTACACCATATCTAGGCAACCGGATGTTGCGCGCGCAAGCGGATTTCAGAACAATGTACGCAAATCATTTAAGCTTTAGAATGACAGAAAATATTACCAAAAAGTGATTCGGAGTGCGAGACAGTGAAAGCTTTAGTGTATATATCCCATATTTGACACCATGTACCGAGCCGTTTTCCTTAAGCTCTTGCTCTAGATAAACATCCGGAGAAACCTGTCCACCAGAAACGGACAGCCATCATATAGCTACAGAGGCTCTCTACAGGATCGTTGGGTTCAATAAATTTTCTTATTCAAGTTGTGTTCTTGGACGATGGCTCAACGGCCGGCCGAAGATTATGCGGGCCGAAACCTTCGCGACTTAAGGGAAGTGGCCCGGTACATGTGTACCAAATTCGTGTACATGTACGAAAACTTTCACGTTCTCGTACTCCCAAACACATTTCTGTTTTGTTTTATGCCGTTCTGTAGCCAGATGATTTGTATACATTGGCGTGAGAACCGTTGGTGCGCGCAACAGCAGGTTCGGGAGTTATGGCTGCAAGAAAATTCCGAAAAGTTCAAATGCATTCGTGTACAAGAGTCTCATTATGTACCGATCTCCTTCAAATTTTGTATTTAAACCCCGGAGGCCGTTGAGGTCGCGAAATTTCACTGAATTAACCTGCTCGTTCTTCGGCTTCGGCTATAATTGTACTTTGCTAGATTACCGAAGCCAGTGCACTGCAGTTGGCGAAATTTATGTACCTTGTGTGGGGACACAGCTCTGACTTAATCTCTGTCGTTGTAAGAAATGCACTGCTCGATCCGATCTGCATGTTTTTGGGTTGGATAAACACGATACTAACCTTCCTCACACGGCATAATTGCTGGTTGCCAGCATGTGCGATGGCCGATAGGGGGCAGGTCCGCCCGGGTGTCTAAGTGCTTCTCCAGCATGGCGGACAGTGTAGCCGCCGTCCATTCCGCCGTGGCCTGGTCCGTGGAGAGGCCCAGCACCACAAAAATGCAGCCATCCGGTTAAATGCGCAGGTGAAATCGACAGCAGCTCCGCAGAAGCGCCATATCCAGTTGATCGCGAAGAGCGTCGTCAACATGCTTAATAATCCGAAATTTGTCCGAGGCATCGCTCAGAACCGCAATGGCCCGGATAAAAGGAATACAGTGTTTGGTATACAGTAGCCCGCTGCGGCGCTCCAGCAACGGCGGTCCGCTGGGCGGCAGGTGGCTGGAAATTTGCCCTTTGTCAACCACTTGCGCAGGCGCTACGGATGTCCGTGAGACGTCGGTGCGGATGTAAAACAGGTCACAGTATCCACACCCTCCCAAGCGGGCCAGCATGACGACCGGTCGGAAACGCAGCGGCCCGTCCGAAAGAATTTCCTGTTGAGGAAATTCTGAAAAATGGCGACGGAGCGGAATCGAACCGCTGGCTACCGAGTGTGATCCACGTAGCACAGCCACTGTGCCATCGCCGTTGTTGGCTGAGATCAAGATATTTGTGCTTGAGCTTGAGACAACCAGGTAGACGGCGGATGGGGCGGATGTCCTGAGTGCAGAGCCTTCTGCCCTGACATCGCGAACAAATTCATCACTGCGATTTGTTTTCGCCCGGGTGAAAAAAGCTGACGAAACCCTTGGGTCGCATCAAGAAGGCAAAAAAAATTTGGGTGGGCAAAATTTACGGCGGTCATTTTTTGGTGTATTAACGCTAGATGTCGCTGCATTATTGGGAAAATCACGAAAGTTCGAAAAGTAGTGTTTGGGTGGATGATTGCTTAACGGAGCAGGCTCTTATTATTATGACTTGATCTCAAACTGCCGATTCAAAAAATATTCAAGCGCAGTCATTATGCCGCCAGCAGGGCCCAGCGTCACATATGGCGATTGATTGTAAAGGAAAAAGCAATCGGACGACCGGTACCACAGCGTAGTTACGACATATGCCGTAGTTACTATTTCTGGGCTTCCGCTCTTATTTATACACTATCTTCACCAAAGGCTACTTTCTTATGTAGAAGAATAATAGCGCGACAAAGATTATTTCGGAACCTGCCGTCAAACAATCGTGAGATTGTGCTACGCAGTATGTAAAATTGTAAATGCATACGCAACCGCTCTATTCGTTCTCCACCTTCTTCGTCTCGAGGTACAGTCACGAGCTCGGAAAAAACATGATCGGTCCCCAACTTCAATTCGTTAACTGAATACAGGTTTTTTCCTCCATCGTGCGCCGGTTTGCAGCCGTTCGGGAAGGTCTGTGCGGGTCGGCGCGCTCCAAAAGAGCGCCATGGTCGTCTGCTTACCACCTGGAGAACCGCTTCGGGATCTCTGTTATCGGTCATTTTCTTCCACTTACCTGTGTTGCTAATTTTCTTGTACTTTTGCGCGGGGCCATATTTAGAACATTGCGGACACGGTTATCACAAAAAATGCAAACCGTGCAGATGCACATTGGATTTCCTCTGAAAATTATGCCAACAGTACTAATCAGTATGCTACATATTCCTTTGCTTACTGTTTTACTGACTCTCCATCTACCGATACTTTCCTAATAAAGCTACTTCACATGCGCTGCCGGTCGGTCTGGTCGTGACCTTTTCCCGTTCCCTAATTAGCTCACCCACATTTATCATGTTACAATTACAAAGTCTTTCTTACCGTGGAATGTCAGTAACTCGTATTTTATATGGCTTTCAACATCTGAGCAGGAGCCATCCTGGGGAAACCGAGAAGCGTCCGAAAATGCCCTGATGGGGGAACCAGTGCCCGTCGACGTCGTAAGATCCGCCTAGGCAGTACCACTGCACCATGGCGCGTGCTGCGCTGCGTAAGTGCCGAATCGGAGACGGAATTTTATTTTCAAACGTTCGGCACGGCCGGTACACCGTTGCGTTTTCGCTGCCGAAGGAACAGGTTGTACTTCGCGCTCAGAACGCAGTATATAATCTCGGCAATTTAATATTTCTTAACATATACGGCTCACCTTTTCTTCGGTGAATAGTTCGTCTAGAATTCATCCTCTGTTCATCTCGTATCCTGTTCTGTCACACGCAATGGTACTTTACGTTGTACTCAGTTTCAGCAGATACCCAAAAGGATGGAGGAAAAGCGGCATTTCTCAGTATAAATGCCCGGATCCTGATCCGTGACCTCGGTTGCTTCAGCGGCGCCTGCGTATGCGTGTTCTCGTTAGTATTTCCGTACTGTAATCATTTTCTGCAGTTTTATAATTCCGAAGCGCGTTTGAACGAGGTTTTTTGCTTGTAAACTCTCGAATGAAGGTTTACGCTACGCAGCATTTTTATAGTTAATCGATCTTTTGGAGCAGAAGTTAAAATTTCTGCTGGTTGCACTGGATACCGAAGATACTTCTTGGGAGCGAAAAGAGGTACAGCATTCGGCAACGGTAAGCAGCAACCAAATAACCGTAATTTTTCTAATCCCTTCAATACGGCATGGTTTTTCGAATTTCACTTCACTTCTTCCTACGCTGATGTCGACAAAGTACTGCTTACGAGCGCATCCGCCGTATTAAAATTTTCTGTCGAGCACGGAATTTCCCGGTCCGATACAAAGCACAAGCTTGACCCGTAATTTCTATCGCAAAGGTACATAGCATGCTTTAAGGAAAGCGGCGTTATAAACGACTGCCATTACACTACGTTAGTCAAAGTAAAAAATTCAATTAAATTGCAGTTAAAGGTCATTCTGCACAATTACATAACCTGCATAAATATGTGCATAAATAACAACACCACAAAAACTGAGCCTTGTCTCTTATTGGCAGTCGGTCAGGATTCCAAACCGTCGCACTGCACAGTGGAAATCTGGGATGGCGAGCAAGGACTGTATAACCAGCGTAAACTCTTACGGATCATTGCTGCAGCGCCCAGCCGAACAAGGTACCGCGTTTACGGCGTTTACCGGAGCAAGAATGTCACTCTAGCTGACATGGGCCTACCTGCTCTGACTGCAAGTCAACCAAAACCGAAATCAACTCAAGCGAGCTTCATACCGATGACGCCAGTAATTGATGATAATTTTCGTTTAGGACAGTTCGAGAGCGAAGAACACGATAATGTCATGGAAGCGTTGGACAAGGTGAGGCTCCGCAGTACGGTCTTTCGTTGCCGACAGGTTGCAATCTTCCGGTATTTCCCAATAGGCATATATGCGCTTCAAGGCTAAGTGGACACAGGACAAGCAGGACGCCCGAAGTGAGTATTGGTTTTGGATAGCGTTTTACTCGACCATTCGTGGTTTGCTTAGGTTTCTTAGCTTTCTTAAGTTTCACACTTGCACAACTAGTTAACTGGATGCCGGTATTTTGCAGTGGCCATCCGTTCGCTGCAGAAACAGTTAGCGGACCGCGACCATGACCTCGCACAACTGCAGACCACGGTCACCAATCTGCAGAATGTGATCGGCACGAAGAACCGGCTAATTGAAGACCAGCAGCTGCGCCTGCAGGATTTGGAGGCACGCTTAACTGAGGAGACGCGCCGTGGTGAGGAGCTGGCGACACGCAACGCCCAGCTCGTACAGTTCTACGGGAAGATCCGCGGGCTCCTTGCCGACATCCCGATTCTTGTGGAGCAGTCACAGGTGAGGGATCGTTTGCGCACAGCATCGTAGAATCTGTTGAACGCTTCATTTTCAACGTTTTTAGGTTGCGGACGCGGATTCCGGGCTGCGTGGCAGTGTTTCGGACGTAGACGCTGCGATTCTCACTGTCGCCGCGGTTCCCGAAGTCGACGCTGCTAAAGAGTAAGGAGTCAAATCAGTGCAGTTCGAATTTGGTGATTATTCTGTCTGCTTAAAGAAGGATCGTTTAAATGCTATAGTATTACTTTTTTTACCAACGTGGCCAATTATATATGTATCACAGAACTGTCACACGAATGTTGTAGCCGAGTGCCGGTAGTTAAAAGTAACGGCAGGTTGCCGCAATGCAAAGCGGCCGCGGAAAGATGTCATAAACTTTGTTTAGGCTGAGGCTAAAATTATTTTTGTTTCTAGGGATGGCGTGTCAGTTGATGATGTCACAGCAGAGTTCGCGTCCGCCCCGCACGATGCAGATTCGTCGCAATCATCCGCACCCGACTTCCCGGTCGAAACGATCGGCGAGCATGTCGAAATCGACACGGACCCGACGGCCGCTCTGCATGACACAGCGTCCGGCTTCCCCTCGGTCGAATGCGTCGAACTGGACGCGGAAACGTCGGTCGCCCTTTCGACTGATCCACATAACCACAACGCTCAGCTCCCTCTCGCGGTTATTTCCAACAAATTCGCTCCGGCCCGGCGTTCTAGCGGCTCCACGACCTCGCCGGCCACAGCGCCGAACCCGGTCGTCTCGGAACGCAATCGGCCTTCACTAGCGGATCCGGGAGACGTTTTTGCCGTTCCCGGGAAGCGTAAACGGGGCCGACCGCCGGTCTTCCGCAGCGCGTCCGGCAAGCGACGGCACGGAGCCACGCAGCACTCCGAAAAGCCGAAATTACGATCGGACAAATGAATGGGCTTCAGCTGACAAGAGACACCTTCAAGCGGACGCTAATAAGCTTTGAAATCTGATTTTTGCGTTGACCTTTTTGTATCGTTATTACAGTGTGTGATGCGGCAAACTGCGTTTCAGTTTCTACAGAGAACATAAATGTTGATAAAAGATGCCATAGTACTAAACATGTTAGAATTTATATTATGAGATTATTATAGTCACGGGACAGAAACCGGAAGTATCGCACACACTGGTGTCAGTTCTGTTGTTCAACATTATACAAGCTGGTTGCTTATATACCACGCGGTACATTCATGACATTAGTAAGTTGCTGCACCTAAACATCTGATAAACAAGGGGATTGGTGACCTTGGTGCACCGTACACTCATAAATTAGTTAGTAGGACAATAGAAGCTTTGAGCAACTGCTCCACTTAACCATAGCCATACACTTAACCATACTGTCTGGTTAAGTGCGAGCGTATGGTAAGTGCGGATACCATATAAACGCGTCGTATGGTGATCGACTTTCAAAGGCTCCCCTTAACACCTGCCCAATTTACGTGCACCACATATACAATTTTTAAATACAGAAAACATTTTTGAATGTAAATTTAATTTTTTGGAAAGATATCGAATCACGCAGTGCGAGAGAATAAATTAAATCAGAAGGGACCCAAGTCAGCTATGCGCCTCCGTTGAGTATTTTGTGCACTGCCACCTCGATGGCGGTCGTTCCAGCAACACGATAAGTGATGGCTACGGTATGGTTATGGTGTTTTCTGCTCAAAGCTTCTAATAGTCATAGTTTACAAGTAGATGACACATTATGAGTGTATATTATATTGGTAATATAATATCTAACAAAACGAAGGTACGAGTACAACCGCTTAAACAAGTACCAGAAAATAGCCATCTCATATATGCAAAGGTCACGGCGGCCGTAGTAAACGATAATATATGACATTATCTGTTTTATATACTCACTTCCGGGTGCGTCTTTGTGAGAACGCCTTCGTTTTGCGCTCTAAATCTACCTATTACAGAGCGCAGAGACATTTTTATATGGCCCAAACAGCAAATAAACAATGCTGCATTTGACATACACTTCAGTGTGACCGAAACAGCGTTCCGAAATATCACTAGTGGTACAGAAAAAGAGACAAATTTCACTACAGCCTTGAAATATAAATATAACTATAATCAAAATTAAATCAGCAAACACCGCAAAATTATCCTTTGTGACACAGTTCAGCAGTTCACTGAACCAGCTGAATTTGTACTTATCTGGTGCGACCGTTGGAACTTGGTTTAGCAGATGAAGCCTATGCGTGGGTCTTTTAACGATTAAATTTTAGCTGCCGTTGAAGTTGATCGGCGACGCCACTTCTAATTTCGAGTATCTTTCTTCCTGAAACCACAAATCCAATAATCATAAACACTGCTCCGATTACCGCATCCGATGGATGAACTGCCATATCGAGGAAACTATCCACCATGGTTCTTCACTCATCCGCAACGCACCTCGCATTTCACTGACTGCAGTTCGTATAATTCAGATTGCACACATTCGCAATCCGGAATCCAACAACCGGCGCCCACTCTAACGGATCCAGACTGCTACTTTCAGCCCAGCAAGGTATTTTTGGATAGGTACAGTATAAAAAACGCCAGGGAAAAAAGTCACTATCACAGATGTAGGCTTTGGTTTTGATCAGCGATAATATTGAATAATGGTACATTCCCGATAGTTTTATCATTGTCCCAACGGCTGAGTATGTCACCCTTAAACCAGACAAATTTGAAACCTTCTTCAGAGAAGCGGACTAGTTCGAAGTGCAGTTTCTGACTTCTATAAACTTTCCAATCCAATTCCTTCGTTTTCGGCCTTCAAGCGAATTTCGCCGTATCACCAGAATTAGAATTTAGAACGTCTGTCACCGTATGATTTTCTAACATTCTGCAGTGGTTTTTTCAAAAAACCCACCGCAAAAAAACGTTTTTGAATGTCGGACTGTCCCACATTAATCTTATGTATTGGGTTAACCGCAGCTCTTCGCTATCCCCCACCTAAAAATGAGCAACTGAAAATTCACGTAAATATGTTAAAAACGTCAATCAGTAAATCCCCTATGGCATGGTTAGTACATATTGAAGATTTCCCGGCATATGTTTACAGCATGCTTTGCGTATCCATAATGTGCCCTCCAGATTTTCTAGGTTTTTCAATCACTGCCGCATCTCACTGTATCTCTGCAACACCCTTTATGCATCCCGAATGTATCCTACTAGGAAACCTAAGACAGTTATTTGGATACTTGGAAGAGACTCGACGTACATTAGGATAAACCCAACGCTGTTGAGCAGAATATAAGAAAGATACGTAGAAGCTTCTGCGGGATACGGTGGAAATATTGCTGAAATTTACCAGTCGCTGACCGACAAATGGTTGACCGACGATTCGCTTTTCGGTTACATTGTTGACTGACAACATGCTTTTCAATTTGATACGTCGGTTTTCGAATTTTCTTAACTTCCTGCTGTGTTTTGTCCGGTCTCTTATGGTTCTTTAGTTTCAGGTTTCTTGGTTTTCTTAAGCCGGCAAAATGTCGCAAGGTATCGGTGTTCACCAAAATTAATGTCATTCAGCAATTGTCGTTTCAACAAACCGTTGGGTCATTGGTTCGTCGGTCTGACGGATAGTGGCCACACTGGCCAGCGAATTGTCGGTGTGCCATCAAAACAAAAGTCAGTGGAATGGGCGCGTTACGTAAAAACGTCCAAACCATCCAACAAGAGACGCCCTTATCATAATTCCCTGCATATTTCTAAGTAAACATAATAATATAGCTGCAGACAGATCCAGAACATACCGTACGGGGAGCGCTATCCTCTGTACAAGCCGGATCCCCAGTTGATCGCGTAAAGATACAGGTAGTGCCATGTTGGCGCTGAAAGGGACAGCCACTGCACTACACACTTGGCGTAACCCCTGAATTTGTATTTTTCGGTGTACCTACGCAGTCCATTATGAATCTGGCTTGTACAAACAGTTACCGGAAATGGAAATGGCAGCGGACCTCGCAGTCCCTGACCGCAGGTCTTCGATCCGCCGCTGCAGGACGTCACGGGTAGCTGTATCGGACCGTGACGTTCTCCATCGGCGGAAGGAAGGCTTTGTGGCGGAAGTGGCTGCCGTTGGAGTGTGTTAACTGTGCTTTGTGTGAAGCGAGAAGCGGCTCACGTACAGCGACAAAATCTTTCAAAGGATTTCAACGAATTGCGCCGTGGTGCAGTGGTACTGTCTACGCGGATCTAACGGCGTAGCCGGGATTCCATTCCCCCATCGGCGCCTTTTTCAGCCGTTCTCGGTTTCTCGGATTGCGCCCTGCTCAGACTTGTAATATCTGTTCGACAGCTGTAATGTTCTTCGTGCTGTTGCAGCCGTAATTCCGTTCCTTCTTCAATCCGGGGAAGATTGTGCCACCACGGGTGAAGAGGCACCAGGATTCCGTTGTATGAGAGTGCCGGCGGAATCTCCCAGTGGAAAACCAGTGTACTGCCGGCAATTAATATCAGGACGACTTTCAGCTCTGGCAACAGCGATGTTACTAAGGTCAAACCGACAACGCAAAAGCAGAGAAACAGCTATAACAACAAATCGATTACTACTGACGCCTATGCATCGTACTTGGAAAACCAGGCAACGGGATAAAGTCTTACAGTACCGTCTCCTAGCCGTGAATCACGCATTGTGACAACTAGAGTTACATTTCTACTTCCGGCGCTTGACGTTCTCAGAATGCTGTACAGGTGGCTTCCGCGATTGATCAAAGCCATTAGAACATACAAAGCCGGGAGGCAGGCTTTTCACACGGTCACGTCTGGTAATTTTCTTTCCGATCTGGCCTACGACATTGCAAAGCGGGCGAAAGAGTTTTTCGAGTCGGCCAAAAGAATTTCGGGCGAAAAAGTTTTTTTAAACAGCAAATATCTATGCAAATACAACGGGGAAACGCGATTTGTGTAATGGGTACGGTCCGCGATCAGGACAGCATAGAGGAAGTGTTTCTTTTGTAAATGCTGTTTTGTTCTGGTGCATAGTTTGTACTCCTACCATGATACTTATTAAAGGTTAGTAGTTATTGACATTGCCGATGGATTGTGGGATTCGGTGACACTAACCGGGTGCTCAGAAAAGAGACTGCCGCGATTGGGCTGATCATCGCACGTGGCTTCGACATGGGGTTTAGAACGCTCAGAACTTAACTGTGTCTTAACTTGAGCAAGTGCAAAGTGTATATTCTAGTAATATATGGCTGGCCGGTGATTTCCCTTTCCAAGGCTGGGGTAATATCTTGTTGGGCGCCCGCTGACAGCGACAGCGTGTACTGGGCTCTTGCAAAATGAAATATTGCAGCGGCAGAATCTCCTACGCTAACTAAAGAAGACCCCAGCGCATTACAGCTTGTATTTGTTGAAGTGTCTTCTCATACCAAAGATTCTCTATGGATTTCGTACGCGAACATGTTACGAACATATAGCCTTGATGGAGATCATAAATGAGTATGGGCGTGCCGGCTTCTAGTCGATCCTCATTCCTTAGTGTTCCAGTAAACCATGAACGATGGAATCGGAAGGTGCCTCCTGTTAGGGAATGGTGTTTTGGGACTTTGTGCGCCACTGAATTGCTAGTTCACCTTGGCTTCTGGCATCGGCTTCCTGTTAGTAAGGAGCAAATTTAGCCATCTACCAGCATGCAGCGGAAGCGCCCCAGGGATGCGGTGGTGCTACAATGGACTGTATGTTCAAAGTACCAAATTCCAGGGAGACGAGAAATCAGAGTCCGGTTGCATGAAGCAAAAAATCAGGAATTTTAAACTCGTACCTACTTAGATCAACAAATTAAAAGGTTAAAATTTTTCTAAAAACTAAAGAAAGCCAGTTACTACAAAGGATGCGCCAGTTTAGAAAAAATAAAAAGTGCTTCATAAAACAACTATCATTCCTAAAAGCCAGATATTCATTTTGAGACTACGGTCACTAGGGTGCTACGGTGTTTGGATGAGCGAGTTACCCTACAATTCAAACTGAGTGATAAATTACTAGCCCGTTACGTGGGTGAGTTACCGCACTACCGCTACTCTACAGTGCACAGACCTCGCTAGGTGACTAAGGTGAGTGAGTGACCAAACAAGTGGTGACGAACGAGTAACTGCGCTACCACTACTGGAAGTAACTATGTATTGTCATGTGCACAGAGCCTGGTAGGTCATCGAGTGAGTGGGTAATCAAACCGAGTTGTAACGACCGAGTAACTCAGCTACCGCTGCTGGAATTGCATATAGTGAGTGGCCGAAGTAAGTAAGTACCACTATTCTCGCGTGCAGAGGCCGGTAGGCGAGTAGGTGACCGACCTACTGAAAACAATCATTGCGCACCGCTCGCTGGATGGGTCCGTAACGAACGAGTGGTGGTAAGTATCTGTATTGTACACAAATGGTCACAATGAGCGGTCGATTGAAATGATGCGCGCACACAGTTGCCGGGCAAATTTGCTTATCCGACTTATTTTTGATTTAATTCCCTGGAAGGAACCTGTCTTCTAGTTCCTGTGCGCGGCCCGCTGCCAGTCGGGAATCGAAACCGCTGACGAAGGCCGCTGAAGTTTTGCAAGCCCAGCGTCCGCATGTGCCGTGACGAATGGACGAAATGGACGATGTGTAGCTTGGGGAAGGTGTCGCGCCTGACCCGGCACTTTTAGTGTTTTGTGTAGAAAATTACATCTGTTTTCATTAGTAAAAATGTTTTGGACCTGGCGCATGCGGTGGACGAGTTATTCGCCAATACACTTTTTGACTTTCCCAAAAAATGCCGATCTTTTATTTGATTTGTTTAGGCAGTTTTGGTTGAAATTTTCGGCTGGATGACAGGTTGCAGCCAAAGATGCCGGTTTTGATTTTATATGTAGCTTACACCTTGTCGTTGCAGAAATAAGATTGAACCATACAAGCTTTTAAAACACTGGTCAGAAATTTGCCTTCGAAAACTCTGCTTGCGGATTTCACGACAATTATCGTGCGGACTTTCAGTTATTCCCTATATTGGCCAAACAAAGTTGCTAGAATCTTCCTATTCCCAACAGCAAAACAACTACAAACAACCCCTCTATCCGAAATAGTAACGTGAGCTACGTGAATGTCCTTAACTGAACAGTAGCAGTTTTTTGTTTTAAAAAGGGGTAAAATCGAATTTTCGTTTCCTGGCCAACCGTTAAACGCACCTAGTTTTCCAAACCAAATCATAAAAAAGTCACACCTTTGCTTATTGTTGGTTTAATTTTAAGTTTCATATGCTGAAAACATTGCTTTTTCGAATGAAACTAAGACGATGTCGGTCAGGCATCGGACGGACCCAGCGCACTCTGGAAAAACAGACCGCCCTTTTGTTCAGCCACCCGGTACAGCTGATTCTTCTAGATCAGCTCTTTAGAACAACCTACAGTTGCTAAACAGAAGCCGCCTTTCCGCGCCGAAATTCTTTACTTATACTTTTACTTACTGCGGTCCACCGTATATTTTATACTACACGTTTTCAAAAACCGGTCACAATCCTATGCTGCATATATATATAGAAGTAATGCTTTTGTAAGAGCATTCATTGGTTCTCTGTACAGCTGATGCTTAAAGTTGACGAGTCAGGCAGGACCAAGTTTTCACTGCTTTTCACTATTACAACTTCTTACTTTACAGCCAAATAAGCCAATCATTTCCACCACACCCACCTGTATCGGACGCCGTTATCCCTATCGCAGCCCAACAGCGGCGTCGCCACGCCCAGCTCATAAAAAACGAACTGAGACCATCTTGCCACGTTGCATTTGCTCTAGACTGACTGCACGCAACGAGGCTGACTCGTTTATGTTTTTCCTGCTATATAAATTACTATAATACTGTAATATGTACACAAGTTGACGGTTACAGAGATGTGTTTCACTGAACTGCGAAACATTCCAGCCAGTTGCCGTCGTGAAATTGAGAACTGTGCTTGAGTAAACTGACTGACCGTACCGGGTTATTCCCGCACTCTTCCCGAGAGCAGCAGCGCAGTGGCTGACCATCGGTTCACGTCCCACGGCCGCTGTCTGAACCGTGGTGGCAGCAGTGAATGCACCGGAGGAGTCGGCTGTAAATGGAGGAAGCTGTGCCGCTTGCTGGCCCCGGCCGGGGATATCCGACGAGCACGGCGCATTCCGCTGCACACGGCTGCGGAGCGTGATGGGGACGCCAGTATCCGCCCCAGACGAAGTGATCTTGCAGGTAAGGATGCGTGCTGGCAATGGCATTTCCGTACAAAGTAGTTGTAATGTATTGTCACATAATGATTTTTATATAGATAATTAAGCAACGGCTCTGATTCACATTTATGATGTTGCTTCTGTTTACTGCTTCATTTGAGCGATATGCTCACTCGTGCTACCTGATATTATTTTTTTCTACTCGTTTGCCTGCCAATAATGCTGTTCTTCACTTCTAATGCGGACATGCATTCATTCAGCACCACTTCCGCCAATACACTTTATACTTCTGTCTGATTTCTTTCCTAATAACATTTCCCTGCCTCGCTTTGCCTTTCCTCTTCGTTACCTTTAACGCATATTATCATATACATGTATCAGCATACCGGCCGGGCTAGCTGTGCCGTGGCCTTTAATAATTACTTAGCTCTGCCATAAATTATTATCGTGTAACAGTATTGAAGTAATACACTTTAATAATTAACAAGACTTGTACAGTACGCCAGCTCGCCAGAATCATACTAACTGCAAACATTGCATTTACAACACAGCTTCCTAATCGGTCTGCTTAGCAACAGTACACCACAGACCACAGTAGTGCCAGTTCCTTGCGTCACTGCCAAAGGCAGCCGAAGAGGCGAACGGTGTTACTGAAACTGGAAAGCAGGGGAAGAAAGCACTGGCCATTAATCGCTGGTAAAATACAATAAAAAATAAATACCCACTTCAACTTATGCATTACCTGACTGACAAGCGACAAACCCTTTACTTCCGGTGATTTACCGGTATAGAGTATAGACAAGGACATTTGGAAGAATGTTCGGCTTTCTTATTCCAAATTCTATTAACTGTATTCTAAATAAGAATTTGTACACAAGGATCAGTAGCTGTAAGTAGCCATAGTGAGATCAAACCTACATCGTCCGTAACTTTTCCGGACCACAGTCTGCGTTTATTTCAGTTAAATATTCAATGAGCAGACAAATCCTCGAGGCACTCACAAGCCTGGTCATATAGTATTTAAGCGTCAAGAACAAGAAACATTCGAAGTGTGCAGATGTCAGTAAAAACAGGTTTGAGAAGAACGTTTATAGACAGCAGCGTTTTCCAGCCGGAATTTCCATTTTACAGTTTAAACTGCCAAATTTTAAGACATGTGCCATTAATGCACTTCAGTCGTGCTGACTCGTGCAGATGCTGTCCAAATTTCGCCCATGTGCTGGCAGAACTGCTGTCTCTCAGTAGCTGTTTATTAAAGGGCACATTCTATATCGATTGCCGAATTATAGTAACAATAATTGGTTAATGATGTATTTTCTTCAATGCCGGGCCAGCATAGATGTGGTGTAACAAATCCACTGGGATCCAATGTACATTTGATTCCACCTCTTATCGTTTGACCATGGTCCATGATTAGTTTCATCTTGAAATGGAGATCTAGGTAGGGACGTATTTCAGTGTCAAGGTCCAAGCGCCAAAAAGCACGATGCGTTTGCAGGTGGTGGGTGCGTGGATCTGGGTGCCTCGGCCAGCGCCAGCGCTACTTGCCGGAGCGGAGACCGACGGTGGAGCGCCACGGCGGTGCGGAGATCGGTGTGCGGCTGCTGAGGTACCGGCATGGTCAGATCATACCGCATACCGGGTGCAAGTTATTCCGGGGGAGGGGTAATGCGGCTCGTTTGGCGTCCAACGACGAAGCCGAGTCGGTGATCAAGGGGTATGTGATGTACGCTAGAGTTTAGATGATGCTGATAAGAATACGCCATTATGACACTTTAAGTAACGATAATAATGATGAACAGCATGCAACACGGAATGATAATCGCATGGTCGCAGAACGGTGCTAAATTTAACACCATATAATAATATATCAACGATACTGTCTTTCTCTTGTAAAAGGGAAAGCCAGTATGGTTGATATACGAGTAAAAGATGTATGTAGGTAAATGTGCAATACTACGCCTTTAGGTATCTGTATATATTACTACCGACATTTCGCAGCGCGGCATTTCACAGCCTAACATTTCACCGTATACATTTCATGGCAATGGCATTCATTTTTTTATTATTATTATAAGATACTATTTCCGAAACCTGCGGCAGCGATTATCCGTTTTCGTAACCATGTTAAAATATGTTTTTTCTAGATCTCGTCTAAAATTTACCAGCTAAACCGATTTGAAAAAATAAAATTTACACCATGTTACATGCAGGCTTGTCAGTCAGTGTCTTTTTACTTGAATTAAGTTTTCTTATAACAACAACACTTAAATGTGTCCCACTGCAGATGTCCCACTGCAGACGACAGGTTCCGCTGCCGGTGCACCCGCCGCCAACGGGCATAGCTGGCCTGGAACTGTGCCGGGGCATCCTCCGTAACCGGCGGAAACTGCTCATTGACGGCCCACATGATTCTGCTGGCCATATGAGCTCACATGGCCAAGAGAATCATGTGCAGTCTAGAATTATCCGCGGCACGCTCACCTCCATCCAGTCAACGTCATTGGCGTGGTCCCATCACCGAATTTCCATTGATTTAAATGCCGCAGGTGCCAAGACTTCCAAGATATCTGATTCATCCTAGAATCGGATTTTCTGAAAGTCCTGGCGCCTGTGGATGCGTGCAGCTGCGGCCTTGCCCCGAAATCTTCGATCACAGCGATGGTCCAAAGAGTGTGTTCACAGATATCAATTCCTTGAACCAAATCTTCGGTGATCAATTTCCACAAACATCAATTACATTAACCACAAACAGCAAATCTTCGGTGATCAATTTCACAAAGATCAATTACAAAATTAATTAGATCTCAGCGTGGGCGTTGAGCCGCAACTTCACTGGTCAGCACCGATGCGTACGAACGACTCGTACGTACGCGGTGCATCACTCGTACGGTACGAGTGTTATGACCCAAATGAACCATGTTAACAGCGACAAGTACTTACATAGTTCTATTCTACATACCTAATGGGCAGGCGAAACAGAGAAAAAGTGTACGTGTACGCATCGTAGAGGTGTACGTCACGTAGAGGTTCCCCCCTGTACAGTATTATAGTCTACGGAGAGTTTCGGTACAGAATTTTTTGTACTTAAGTGAGAGGTGTACGTATCTTGGGAGTGTACGTACGAGGAGGCTGTACTGGATAGGCACCGCGTGCTGCCATAACGTACGTACAAGTGCAATGACTGACGTCAGCTGACCTTAAAAGGTGTGTTACGTCCCAAATTTGTTGAACGGAGGTGTACGTATCTTGGAGGTTTCACTGTATCCATAGAACTCGTACCGTACGAGTGATGCACCGCGTACGTACGAGTCGTTCGTACGCATGGGCGCTGAAGTTGCGGCTCAACGCGCACGCGGTGTTGTCAGTAAGTACGTACGCATCGTCGCTGAACGCGCACCGACACGAATGAGCTCACCAGTCAGAGCGCAAAAATAATAATTTTTACACCTGCCAAGCATTCCTCACGCATGCTTCCATCGCCTTCCCAATGACACTTTCCCATCTCCCACCACACACACCGCTCCGGATGGAATCAACTCAACCAGAAAACTCTCCTCTTTTTTATCATGCTGATCACCTCGTAAAATGATGTCGCTGAACAACGGCAGCCGCCTGAACGCGCCCCCCTCCATGCTGCGCAACACCACCACCCCCCCTGTCCCCTCCTCCATCTGGGGGCGCCTCCAGGAGGCCCTTTCCGGCCCCCCCACCACGGGGGGAAATGAGCGGCGGACCTCCGACAAGGTGTGCAAACTCATGGACAAAGTGGTCACCCTGTGCCAACAACCCAGGATGCGTCTGAAGAACAGCCCCCCATTTATCCTGGACATCATCCCCGACACCTTCCAGCACCTGAAACTCATCTGCCAGCGGCATGACGAGCGGCCTACGGCGCGGGACGAGGATTATTTCAATCTGTTCGTGGATAATCTGACGCGGAAATGTAAGGAGACGATTAAACTGTTCAAGGACGCCAAGGACGGGATGTTCGAGGAGAAATCGGCGGCGCGGCGGAATCTCAATAAGCTGTCGCTGGTGTTCTCGCATATGCTGGCCGAGCTGAAGGCGCTGTATCCCAACGGGGAGTACGCGGGGGATTCGTTCCGCATTACGAAGGCGGACGCGGCGGAGTGGTGGAAAGCGACGTTCCATGACAGGTGAGAGAATTCCAGCAACGGTAAATTAAGGCAGAAGATTAGCGGCGCAAGTGGTGTGCTTCCATGTGTACTGTAGCAGCAGGTGCGGGTGGCGTACAGGCTTTTCACTTCCGCGCCGTGTTCTGCTAATTGCCACACTTGTTGCGATTAATTACGGTGTTTATGGTTGATTTAATTACGCGCACTTGCTCGTCTTCCGTGCTGTGACTGCATCAGTACGCAGTGTGGCGTACAGGTTCTTCATTTCTGCACCGTATTCTGCTAATTCTCAGTTAATTTCGTTGACATTCATTTGCCATAATTATATTTTAATAATTCATCAGAATGCTGAAGTTCTTTTACAGTAATCTTTATAGCATATTTTCTGCCTTTCTAATTTTTGACGTTAAAGCTATTTGATAAAAAATTTTTAGAACTTGGCCGTCTTTGTTAGTTGAAAGGTTAAATCATTTACTATATTTTATTGTTATACTGTATTTTTACTGAGATTTTCTTGGGTAATATTTTGTGTTCTTATTTTCCCGATTATTATTGGAAATTAATTTGCGCTGAAATTAAGTTAAATTAATTTTTGATTTTTAATTGAAAAAACTGAATTTGAAATTGACTGCAATTATTAACAAATTGAAATTATTATTAATTATTTTCTCTGAAAATTTGAAATTAAATGAAATTAATTTTTTTAACTTGTGTTATTGTGGAATTTTCACCCAAGCATATTTTTTATGTACAACGTGGTAATTTTTTCCCGAAACCTGAAGTCAGTTGAATTTAGAAATAATTTGTCGAAATTAATTCTTCGGTGTGCTGAATGAGTGTATTGTTTGCGCTGGGCACTCCCCGATGCGGCAGCAGCTGATGCACTCCACCTTATTGGGTAATTTCGGAAATTCATCCGAGTATCGCCGAAGTGGAGCGCAACAAGCCGGCGATTCTCCTGGGCCCAGCGATCACAGCTGGGATCGCTCCTCAGAGATTTTTAGCGACACAAACCACACTTGTCACGCTCATTTCGCTTATGTAATTTTATCCAAAGCCCTGTTTGTTCGCGAGAAGTGGGCGGAAATTGTAATTGATCCGATTATTAATAGAACTTTTAGCAAACGTCCCGGCGCGACGAGAGAGACGATTTTTGAAGGTTTTTCCCCGTATTTATAATTTTTCTTAAATATTAGGAATATTCTTACTGTTACTATCATTATCAAATTAATAATAATAACAATTAACAAGTTAACAAAAGTTTAAATTTTAATGAAAATAAAACACAGTAATTAGAAGCGGGAATAATAAAAAAATTTGCAATAAGACGCCCTGGCGCTGCACGAGAAAAAGTATTTTAATTTATTTTGTGTATTATTATTTAAAAATTATTTTGAACGCTTCGTGTGGCAGCTCACGCAATGCGATGATTAATAGAAATTTTAGTGAAGCGTCCCGATGCGACGGAAGGGAGGAACTTTTCTTTATTTATAAATGACTGTTAACAGAATTTCCAGACGCGACGGAAGAGAATTTTTATTTATTTTTCATTAATAATTTTTATTTAATTTTTGTGACGTTGTGCCGCAGAATCATCGTGTCGTGGACGTCCTTCCTGGCTAAACTGCACGTGCGCCAGCCCATCTCCTCGCCGATGGAGGCCGCGGCGCTGAAGAGCACCCTCGATCTCACCGGCAACGACTGCGTGTCCATTTTCGAGTTCGACATTTTCACACGGTAAGCGACATGAAAACGCCATTGTTGTTGCGTTGTTGCGGTCGCGCAAGGTGAAGGACGGGCTTTTATACGTGTTGCATTATTGCATAAGCCCCCGGCTCGGGTTTCATCTTGTTAAACACGGCCAACCGACTGCAATACACTTGATAGTTTACTTTCTATTTTTAATGGGTTATTTTATATACAAGTATTTTGATTTATTTAGATTTTAGTAACGTTTTTTATGGTTGTTTTCTGGAATTTAATCATATCAGATTTGGTAGGCTTTTTAACGCTTCGTGGCTTCGTATGGGTCGAAAATTCATCTGAAAAACACAGACGTTTCACGGTATTTTGTGAAAAATGAAATTACAATTTACGGATGTTTAATTTGGCTTCGACAAGACTATAAATATAAATTGAATTTAATAAGCTGGAAATTAATATTATTTTAAATGTTTGTTTAATTTCGCTTAATCATTCATAAAATACCGAAGTGGATTTAATAATCAGAAAAAAAATGGAATTAATATGAATTGATAACTTTATTTTCGTTGTAAAACAAACATGGTAATTGAAAAATTAATTCAGTTAGCACAGAAAACTATCTGACATTAGAAAACCGAAATATTAAACATTAAGTCATTTTTAAAAAATTTTTAAAACATTACGATGCATTGTAGCAGTTTGTGAAAACTGAAGCTATTCAAAATTTTAAATTGTAATCAATCTGACTTAGAAAAAAAACCATGGTAATACGAAATGGAAAAAATAATTTAAAAAATTAAATAATTTAATTGATTTAAAAATTGCGGTACGTGTATTTTTAAATAAACAGTATTTGATTGCGCTGAGAAAATACAGCTGGAATGGAATTATCGGTGTGTTGGCCGGATGAGCGCCGGCGTCGCGTGTGGCGACGCGATGCGCGCCGGTGGTCGGTGCGTGTCAGAGCAGGCGCGCCATCAGATTTACAGACTACCAGCGATTTTTGGCACACGGATTGGTGTTGCCTGTCTGCTCGCTGTGATGTTTTTTTTCTTGATTAAAAGAAGATTATCTGGGAGATTATTGTTGTGGTGTTTTGCTTTTCAGGCTGTTCCAGCCGTGGCCGACGCTGCTGAAGAACTGGCAGATTCTGGCCGTCACGCATCCGGGATACGTGGCGTTTCTGACGTATGACGAGGTGAAGGCGCGTCTGCAGCAGTTCATCAACAAACCCGGCAGGTCAGCGCGGATTTAAGTAAATTAATTTGAAAAAATTAATTTATTAATTAGATTTAATTTAAAACGGATTTAATTAACACAGAAAAGTATTAAATTAAATTAACAAATTAAATCATCTGTGCTGTTATGGCATTTTCCTGTGCTAAAAACTAGTACGTTTTAATACTGATTTTACAAGCACAGAAAAAGTAAAAATTGGTTTTGACGTGAATAAATTTATTTTTGCCGTGGAAAGGTAATAAATGGAAAATAGATGGTTATAACTGTAAAAGCACAGAAAATTGCCGGTATTTTCAATGAATTTATTGGCAGTTACGTGTTCCGGTTGAGCTGCACCCGCCTCGGGCAGTGGGCCATCGGCTACGTCACCCAGGACGGCAGCATCCTGCAGACGATCCCGCAGAATAAATCCTTGTGCCAGGCGCTCCTCGACGGCGCCCGCGAACGCTTGTACGTAATCGGAAGAATTTTCTTCCATTATTCTTGGCAGTTTTCAGCGTACATACAGATACACGCGTCCGTAGTATTATTCTGGAAAATGATAATACATTTACGTGGACAAGTTTTCACGTAAATTCCCTCATCGTCAAATTCTCTTCATTTCCTTCTTTCATCCATATAACCATTTTATTAGGTAATTGTACGAATTTTAAATAGTTTGCTTTATATGAATTTTAATAAATTAACTTATTTAATTATTTTTAAAATAATTCTTTATTATACAGCTTAAAATTATAAATGTAACAATAAATATTTAAAATAAAGATTTTTTTAAAAAAATTATTAAGAAGTAATGGGAAGAAACGCGAGTTGAATTGGGTTGAGCGCTGAGAAATGAAATAATTTAAATTAAAAAAATCAGAAAATTAATTGTTAAAACGCAGCTAAAATATTTTTACACATTTGCACGATGAAATTTAAGCGTAAAATGTGTTTCTCGGGCCGGCAGTTACCTGTATCCGGACGGGCGGCACGTCAACGTGGACCTCTCGTGGGCGATGGGCCCGGACACCGAGGACCACATCCGCGTCACCCAAGAACAGTACGAACTGTACTGCGAGATGGGCAGCACCTTCCAGTTATGCAAGATCTGCGCCGAACGCGACAAGGACGTGCGTCTGGAGCCCTGCGGCCATCTCCTGTGCACGGCGTGTCTGCAGCACTGGCAGGACTCGGAGACGGCCGCCGCCACGCCCACCTGCCCCTTCTGCCGCGCCGAGATCAAGGACACGGAGGCGGTGGTCGTGGAGCCCTTCCGCCCCGCGGGGGGTGTCGGCGGGTCGCCCCCGGGGGGTAAAAGTGAAGAAAATGGGGCGCAGCGGCCGCTGGTGGACGTCGAGGACGAGTGGAGCGCCGCCGGGACCCCCGGCAGCTCGCCCCTGCTGGGGGCGCGGCGGCTGGGCGTGGTCAATGGGCTGGCGCCGCCGGTGCCCCGCGCGGGGCGTCCCCGGCCCCCTCGCCCAAATTGGCGCCGCGGCGCTGAATTGTGCGAATTTATTCCGATTTATTCGCGGATTTATTCGGAATGTTTCTGGATTTATTCGGATTATTCGCGGATTTATTCGTGGATTTATTCGCCGATTTATTTGCGGATTTATCCACATTTTTGACCGGATTGATGGATTTATTCGCGATTTTTCTTCATTTTTGACCGGGTTGTGATATCGCCTTCGTCCACGACAATTTTTGGCGGCCTTGTTTTGTTGGGAAAAAACGGGATGACTATTTTTATGCGTTGCGGAATGGATTTTTCCCGACTTTGGAATTTTCCCCAGTTTTCGTTGCGGAATCCGAATTTTCCTCCAATTCCTGTGGGAATTTGAAAAATGATGAATTATTATTTTCCGTTGCGAAATGGGATGTTTGCGTGGATTATACGTCGACGGGATTTTTTCGGAATAATTATTGATTTTCGTATTGCGGGATTTATTGGCTGCTATTTTTGTATTTTTCTATGTACGCGCGATTTATTACGGATTTTTGGGGGATTTTTCGGGATGATTTGTAATTAATTGCTTTGGTTTTCGCGATGTTCCTAATTTCACGCGCCGTGTTTCTTTTTGTTTCGTATTTTTCGTGATGATGCTCCAGTGTTCTCTCTGGCTGACGCGCGCGCGGCGATTCCGTTTATTTTGTAATTAATTTGGCGTCATAATTATACCGCTAATAAAGTTCACATCAGTTTCTGGTTGATTTATTCACAGTTTATTCAGGTACAGTATACGTATAAAGAGCAACGCATAGCAATTGAAATTTTTAAATAATTTCGCAACAAGATGTAGTGAAAAACTGGAAAATGGTAAGTTTTTCTATTGCACTGTTACTGGTTAGTACAGAATAAAAAAAAAATATATTTTTGCTAATTTTATTACGGCGAGTTACTGCACTACGCTGTTAAGCAGCCAGCTAACGGGCCGTCGCAGATTACCAGTTTACAACTTTGTGGCACTGCACTACGAAACCTGCCGCCTTTGAAACGCTGGGAAATCCATTGGTTTGAAAAAATTGAAGTATTAAACATTTAGTTGCGTTTAGTTTTGTGTATTAGTATTATTCAGAGTTTTCATTATTATTATTTATCAATGAATAATAAAATCCAATATTCTTTTGCAATCTTATCCAGTTTGCTAGTTTAAAAAATTATTAACAATTTCTATTCACCCCGATTTATTACTGGGGAAAAATAGAATTTAATACTTATTAAAAATTATTCTTATTCATTTATAGTTTATTTATTTGTTGTTATGAGAATTATTTTTAGATGAAAAATTTTATTTACTGAAAAATATTATTTTCGGATGATTTCGGCGTTGGTAATTTTTAATCGGTAAAAAACACAGCGCCAACGAATAAACAAACAACACAATCACTCCGAAAAAACAAAAACAAACCCAACCAACGTTAAACGATATCAGAGGCAAAAAACAAAAAACAAAAACCAGGAACTCTTTTGTCGGGCATGCACAAACGCCACCGCTAACAACACATCATACGCATATATAAAAAAAATGCTACGAAGAAAACAAGCGTAAAACCCGGTAAAAACGTTGTGTAATTGATTAGCCGCGTGGAAATTGAGCAGAAATCAGGCGCTGACGCTGCCGGGTTGCGGGGGCGTGTATTTGTTGCCGCGCTTCCCGAGCAGACGCCGGCACAGATCGCCCAACGGCACGACCAGGAAGATCACGCCGCCGATCAGCACGATCACGCCGAACACCACGAACGTCCATTTGTACTCGTTGTCCTGCGCCGCGATGATCGCTCCTACCAAAAATTATTTTTAAAAAACTATAATAAAAATTATAAAATTATAATAAAAATTATTGGAATTTTAAAAAAATTTATTGGCATTAAAATAAATTATAACAGAACTTACTGCAATTTTTAAAAAAAAAACCTATAACAAAAATTATTTTTAAAAAATTATAATAAAAATTTTAAAATTATAATAAAAATTATAAAATTATAATAAAAATTATTGGAATTTTAAAAAAATTTATTGGCATTAAAAATAAATTATAACAAAAAGTACTGCAATTTTTAAAAAAAAACTTATAACAAAAATTATTGGAATTAATACAAATTATAAGAAAAATGACTAAAACTGAAAAAAATTTATGACAAAAATAAAAACTTAACACCAACTGCTGTAACAATTAAAAATGAATAAACAATTAATAAATACAATACAAATATTCATCAATAAAATCATGTAAAACAGATAAATGAATAAATAAATAAAAAGATATCAAATAAACGGGTTCAAATAAAATAGCATACAGTTGCAGAAAATCACTACTGTACATGTAATAAATTTTAGGAAGAACAAAAATACAAAAAAAACCACAGGAAATCGCTTTGAAGACAGGAAGGAAAATTAAAACTACAACAGAAACTGAATAAGATACTGAGCTGAATAAAAATACAGAACTGTGCAACAGATTTCCATTAACATACGCATTAACCCACATTAAAAAATTAAAAAAAAAAATACCAGCAGGAGAGTAATCGAACATTTTTATGGAATTAAATCTGCAAATAAACGGGGATTTTTTTTTAAAAAAAGAAGGCGCATCTTACCGGCGGTGGGCGGTCCGGCGAGGGACGCGGCGCCCAGCACTACCAGGGAGATGCCGAAGGCCGGCGACAAATTGTCAATCCCCACAATATCCGACAAAATCACCGACTGCAGCGCAATAATGATCCCTGCACAGAAAAGCTCGCTTATTTCACCGACAAAATGTATTTTAATTCCACATGTATTTTTGATAATAATAACTGCTCAAATAAAATCAGCGTATTATGCATAAATTTCCAAACAAAATAAAATTTTCCCTATAAAATGTAATATTATATACAATTTCCCAGTAGAATATAATTTCGCAATAAAATATAATAAAATAATAGTCCTTAATCATAGATTATTTTCCTTATAAATTATTTTCCCAGTTGCAGATAATTTTCTGAATAAAATAAATTCTCCAAATAAAATATTATTATCCTTATAAATTATTTTCCTAATTACAGATTATTTTCCCAATGAAATATAATAAAATAATCTCTAAATAAAATATATCACCATCCCTATAAATTATTTTCCAAATGAAATATACTTAATAAATAGAAATATTCTCCCAATAAAATATCATTATCCTTATAAATTATTTTCCCAATGAAATATAATAAAATAAAATATTCTCCCAATAAAATATCATTATCCTTATAAATTATTTTCCCAATATTGATTACTTTCCCAATAAAATATAACAGAATAATATTTCCCTAATAAAATACTCGTACATTATTTTCCAAATAAAATAAAATAAAATTCTGCCAATAAAATGCCTTGTATCTCGCACTAACCTCCGCTAAATCCATAGACCGCGCCGTACACGGCGAACGTCTCGAAATTATAGCACAACCAGGAGAAGATGCTGCTCAGTCCGGAGATGATGTAGGAGCTGGCGTAGAACACGCCGCGGTTGCACCATTTGCGGTCGGAGAGGAAGCCGGAGAACAGCCGGCCCACCACGTTCAGTCCGCCGGTGATGTAGGTCAGCGCCTGCCCGTTGACGTGCCGGCCCACGTCGTGCTGGGCGCGCGACACCAGGAACATGAAGGGGATGTAGGCGCTGAAGCCGCACAGCAGAATCACCACCAGCATCACCCAGTACTGCCACTGCCGCAGGAACGGCAGACGGCCGCCCGCGGCCGGCGCCGCCGTGTCAGTGTCCTACAATCGCCACATATTCCGTCAATTTTTACGCCATTAATCATGATTAAATGAATGAATGAATTAATACGTATTTTTTTACAGAAAATTCCTTCAATACTTTATGGCCATTTTATTCATCTGTATTTCATTTTATATATTGGTCAGCCAATATTTTCAAAATTTTAATTTGGAGAAGAAACTGAGAAAACACTGCTACTTCGGGAAAATAACCATTGTTTTTTGGAGAAATATTTCCAAATATTTAGGTGCCCTTGTATTTATTTCAGTTTAATTTTTATTCCATTTATTCCATTCGTCTGGCATAAAACCTACAAAATATTTTTTTAAATTATAATTTTGAAAAATAAAAAATAGTACACGTGTGAAAATATTCGTTATGCAAGATATGAAAATCCGAAATATACTGATGCGGTTATTTTCTCGAATTCACCATTTTCTCATATTTTTAAAAATTAGAAACAGAAAATATTTCACGAAATGTGTGAAAAAATTATTCTAGAATTATGTTTACTAAAAAAAACCCTCTTAGGAAAAATCATCCAAATTTTCATGCAAATATTTCACAAGAAAATACGAAAACTTGGACTTTTTATTTCAAAATAACAGCTAGTTCAGGAACAATTTGTAAAAAAGGTAAAACAATTTTAAATAATTCTTTCCCTATTGGAAATTCAGGGACAATTTGTAAAAAAGGTAAAAAAAAATTTAAAATAATTTTTTCCCTATTGGAAATGTGCCGACCAACTGACCGGTGCGGCTTTCTCGTTGAGCGGCTCCATCTGGACCTCGTCGCCGGCGTCCCGCCCGCCGCGGCCGCTGCGGCGGCGCTGCGCCTTGCGCTTCTCGTAGCTGGAGTGGGGGATGCCGCGCAGCATGGCCGAGAAGACGAGGACGTTTAGAACGATGCCCGATAAGACGAGAAGGAAGCCCTGCATGCCGTACTGCGCGATCAGCGGCTCCACGGTGAAGGAGAACATGGCCACGCCCACGCCCGTCCCGCACACCGCCAGCCCCATGGCTGTCGCCCGGCGCTCCTCGAACCACGAGGCGGCGGTGACGATGGCCGGTAAATAGATCATCCCGAACCCGATGCCTACGTTCATGCATCAATTAAATGAAAACCTAAATTATTAAAATTATTTTTGCGATGTATACGAAATAATTTTTGCGATTCCGTAATCGGCTGAGCTGTGTATTCCGTACAAATCTTTCACTTTTATCGGAAATTTGTGACTGTATTGTATCGCCAAAATGAATTAAAAAATCCTTTACATTGTTCTATAGATACGTACACTACTATTTTTTTGAGTTATACAATAACTATGAGGCGCTCGTTACGAAGGCCGGCTTGGACATTTGGATTTGACATTTTCCAAAAATGCTAAATCCATTTAACATTTTCTGGATTTTTTTAAAATTTTTTTTAAAAATATTAAACCCAAATTAACATTTGAAAAATAAAATTCAAACGCAGAAAACAAGTAAACCACTTTCTAAACTGGAATAAATTTACGCAGTAATAATTACGGACGGCTAATCAATGTATCATCGTTAATAACTTAACGGTCATCGGTGCACGAACAACCGATAACGTAGTGCAACGGCACGATACGCCGACCATTGGTATCTCGCGCTGACTGATTACTAGTACACTCATCAGAATTTCGATAAACAAAAAACACCCAGGGAATTATTCAACAGTAAAATAATTTTTTTATTACACGGAAATTTTCTTATCATAAATTCCTCTACTAAACGATTTCTTCTTTATAGAAATTTAATATATAAAAAAATTAGTGACGATAACTAGTCCACAGGAAAATGCTGTACAAAATAAAATCGATTAATTTTCGTAAAAAAAATAATAATTTCTTAGGTGTCTTAGGTTTTCTTCTTTCTTAATTTAAAAATAAGAATAATAAAATATAATAGAAATAAAAAATAATTTCCGACACAGGCAGCGCACATACCGATGAGGCCGCCGTACGTGATCCAGAGATGCCAGATTTTCGTGGCGAAGACGGAGAGTAGTGCGCCCAGGAAGGCAATGATGCTGCCGCACATGGCCACTTTCCGCACGCCGAACTTGTCCGATAAGATACTGGCCAGGGGCGCTGCAAAACAGTGCTAACATGCAGACAACACGCAAACCAGCACAGGAATAACGGCCCGAATAACAGATCTAACTTTGCATCTAACATCGTAGATGATTTAACTTTAACTTTACATGCATGATGCATCCAATCACAACAAAAAATTACAAATAATTTTTATGGAAAATCAAAAGAAATTTTTCGTCCTAGGTCAGTGAAGTCACTCATCCAAACTTCTCCGTAGCAGGAGATAAAATTTCAAATTAATTCCTGACATGCAGCGGTTCGATAAAGAACACCACGTTAAAAGAAAATGAGAGTCATTTATCATAAATGATTTATAATAATTTAACATAAACCGCATAAAATACAGCACAAGCAAAATAGGGTAAAACTCCAAAACAAAACGAAAATAAACGTTAAAATTGAAATAAAATTTTATATAAATAAATTACAATAAAAATATTTTGCAGTATAAGCAAAACAAGTACAATAAAACTTATAAAAACACGGGGAAAATGCGCTAGACACAATCTGAATCACGACGCTCAAATTAATTTTCATAACATTCAAAAAATACAAAACGTGGACGAACCTCTGAGCAAAAATCAGCAAAATAACAGGAATGCTGCAAATTAATTTCGCCCTGTTTAGTGTTTGTCCTTACCGAGAAAGAACGTAAACGACATCAAGATGCTATTCACCGCCGAGCCCGACCCGTCCGTCGCCTCGTACTCCTCCTTGAAATACGGGAGCAGCAGGCCAAAGGAGAACGTCAACCCGTCCTGGATGACGGTGATCATGAAGACGGCGAAGACGATCACCCACCCGTAGCCTCCGTCGGGCGCATGCGACGTCCGCGTGCCCGTCTCCGAGGTGGGGGACTCCTTCGGGCTCCCCGCGACCCCCGGGTTCGCGGCCCGCGGGGACGCCGTGCGGATCACCTCGGGCGGGGTGTGGTGCGGGGCGTAGCGCGGCCGCGGCCCCCCGCCGCGCTGCTCCAGCAGCGGGTCGTCAGAGCGCGGCTCGTCCACCGTGCGGAGATTCTCGGCTAAGATCTGGCGGGTCAGCTGGGTGCGCTCGCCGCTATCCATGGTGGCGTTGTGCTGCAGATTTTGCACAATTAAATTAATAACAACATCCCCAACAACGTTAAAAAATGGTCTATGTCAAGAGAGGAACTAAAAATGTCAGATGATGGTGAAATGTTTGCTGATCAAGATGGATGGATGATTCATGAATCAACATGCAGATGGATGATTAACCGTTGGGCAAGACTGCAGCTGTCTGTCTGGTCGGTACTGCGATAAGGAAACCAGGCAGATTCGCAAAATATTGTGCAATGACTGCCGTGGTGGGCGGCTGGGGTGGACGGTGTAGTGATGCCCGGGCAAGTTCATGGAAAATCCCCCGTGTGGTGTACGGTGGCGAGGCTCTTCAGCTCCAATAAATACAAAGCGCACGACTGACAACTTCGGCTCGTGACACCAGCCCATTCTGAGCCTGAGACCGAAAACAGTGTACTGAGTGTAGTATGGCTACGGCCCGATACGTACGGTTTCTGCCTACGTGTCCTACCGTCCTACGGGTACGGACCGTACGGTACGAGTACGGTACGCTTTAATAGGACAAAAAGGGCGGGACTGACCGTGCAGTGCCGTATACGGCTAGCCATTGTAAAACCGGCTTTTTTGGCTTACAGTACCGGACCAGGGCCCGGTCAGATGTTCGCCTATCAGAAAAATGCAGTTTTTTTGTCTGAAGGGAGAGTAGGCCTAGGCCCTAGGGTATACTTAAAAAAAACTTTCATCGGCAATGGCCCAGTGGGTGTGGTCAAGCGCGAAATTTTGACTAGAGGTATTGTATGTTCATGCTCGTAGACAACGTACTAGTAATATAATCGCATACTGAGATTAAGGAGATAAAGTTTTCACTCGCTCTTAAGTTTTACTGCTGTTATCTGTTGCTCCTCCCCAAATTCGTGACGTTTAGCGCAAGTCCGCAAGACCGTTTCAGCCACGACGATAACTGTCAAAGTTGCCGTAAAGCCTGCGCGCTTATGCAAAGCAATGCGTTAAGGGATTTGGCCCGGTACATAGCCTCATATCAATGTCTGCCTGTACTAACTCAATTATCTGCGTACAAACAATTATTATTTTTAAATTTTTTTGTTGTTATCCGCAGATGAGAGACTAGTTAAAGCGATATCGAAAACCGTATGTGCGCACAACGTTTTATTGCAAAGTTATTTAAAAATGGAAAGGGCAAAAATCTTGAAGTGGCCTCGGTGTACCAAAAGTCTGGTTATCATTCAATATCTTTCAAACTTCACCAGAAAATGACCATCGGTATAAGAATCGTTTTGACGCGCAACCACCGCAAAAATGTTGTTTTAAAATTTTAAAATGAATTTCAAAGTTTTTGAAATTCAATAGCTAATTTAAAATTTAAGCCAACTAAGCCATTCCGTGTCAAAACAATCGTGGTCAATTTAAAAATATACTGCGAAATCGAGTGAAATCGGATTTTTGGTACACTCTAGATTAAAAGTAGAGCTTTTTTTCAAAAAAATCGATTTTCTGTTTAACTACGGCGCGGCCAGACTTGCGTCTTGAATGTGGCGCTGGACATTCGCTTTCCAGTTCACGCACGAAGGGACACTGCGCAGGGGAAACTCTTCAGACTCGGCCTAAATAAACATCGCACATAGTGTCCCAGATTTCGCATGGGGACACCTGTGTCTTATAAAAGCGCGGCACTACCGCTGAAATGGCATCACTTGATTACTTGGACCGCTTGATTGCTTTTAATAAGGTTTAATTTAAACGTATATAAACTTTTTGAAGGGGAGTTTGCAAGAAGTTATTATTCAAATTCATGCTGAATTGGGGGTTTTTTCCATACTCAGTCCCGATCCGTTTCAGTCAGTGAAATTCCGATCCGATTCAATCCATAACTACGAATTGAACTGAACTGGGGTTTCTTTGTCCAATGCAGGACCATAGTTTGAATGGAGAACGTTTTTTGAATCAAAGTTAAAATAGTCCAAAAACCAATAACTTATGCGTCCATGACCAGTTCAAGCATTTTTTGTATAGAGCGAGTTACTGCTGTCAACTAACATTCCCTTTGATCAAAATTATTGATCTATAGGGTGCATCAGCATAATAAACCTTCTAACCTGCTTAGACCATCCCCATGCTCTCAATAGAGCAACATTCACCAATTACAAGACAAACAGGTTTCAATCAAAGCTAGAAAATATGAACAGCTACTTAAGTTTCCGAGATTTGAAGTCACATAGCGAATCCAGGCTTTTTACACTGTCTTA
The DNA here is from genome assembly GCF_019649055.1 of Paramacrobiotus metropolitanus. Lineage (NCBI taxonomy): Eukaryota > Metazoa > Tardigrada > Eutardigrada > Parachela > Macrobiotidae > Paramacrobiotus > Paramacrobiotus metropolitanus. The sequence goes on along the minus strand of NW_026570463.1, from coordinate 60,585 downwards.
TAAAACCGGCTTTCTTCTACAAACTGATTCAAAAATTGTCAAAATCTGACCAAAAATACTTAAGTTATTGCTTACCGAATCTGTCCCCCAAAACTACGATTTCGAGAATAAAGTGTTCAAAGATTGCTAAAAATTTTGGCAATCTTTGCAATATTTTGGAAAAACTTACGATGATAATATTTTTAATATAAAACAAATTTAATATGGCACAATTAGTAAATTAGCGCTAAATATATAAGTTTACGAGACTGCCCCTTCTTAAATGACGCACCGCGCCCCAGAGGGGCCTGAAATTTCTGATGATAAATAACGTAAAACTGTCGTCATTACTGCGCAGAAATTGGCGTATAGATAACCGTGAAATTTTAACTTTCACATTATAGAAAAGGCCAACGAGGACCAGCCCCTTAAATTCAAATACAACCAAAAAAATCTCATAAAAATCCCTAAAAAAGTACAAAGGATTTGAGGGAAGTACAACACGGCTAGGAAGAATGTTTTTTAAAACTCTGTTGAACTTCAAGCGAACGTGGTCCGGAATTTTATCCTTCAGATAGTTCTTTCTATCGCTTGTTGATCCCACTGGATGAACGATGTCGAAGAAATCGTCTTGCGCGAATGAATTTCTGCCTTTTTTCATCTTGATAATTCTTTTTTCCGCTGTTGTTGGTTTCGAAAATACTGAATGTTGAGATTACCGAATTCCAGAGATGGTGCAGTAGCGGTCACCGAAGTACAGCTTCCCGTCCATCAGGATGAAGCCCCATTCGCCATGAGTAATCCCGCTAGAATGATGCATCGTATTTGCTAGCTCAATAAATTGCCTGGGAACGCTGTTATCGCTCCTTCCGAGCTTCTTCTTTAACGGATTAAATAACCGATTGTTATGACCGAGGTCGAACGGTCACGGGTAATGTAATCCCGGTATAAGCAGTGCAATACTGATAAAATGTGCTTTAATCCTCAAAAGTGTGTTAGTAAAGTGAGTCGAATGAGAGTGAGTTTTTACCCAGCCGGCACACTGGTTTATAAGAGAAATGCTAGCGTATCCAGTTGTGATTCTCAGATTAGTTATGACAGCTTAATGTAAAGGAAACATTAAAGGTTCATTAGTGTATACAGCACAGAGAACATTACAACAGATGCTGTAGCATCTGCCGGTATTCAATCAGCATATTATGACTTCGAATGACTTCATATTAGTAAAAATACATAGTTTTGACAGGTCATTACGGTTACACAAGTATTATGTCCAGGTTATGTAATGGTCCATCTCGTTGGTCCATGACATCATGGTCCTCATACTGGCATTACATTAATGTTACGCTTATAAATGCGTTGGGTTGGTTGAATACCGGAGGTAGCGCAATGTAAGCATAAGCAACATGAAAAGGTTAACTACATTTTAATAGGCACTTCCGGGAGTCTGTACACAGCGGAACTAAGAGAGTGATCTAGACTTGAAAATCCAACACACTAACTTGTGCACTGCAGGCAAAAAGACTTAAATACTAACACGACATTAGGACGCTGATCTAACTATGACATCCGTCAGTACACTCATCCCGTTAAGAGCTCATTAAGAAACCATTAAGCAGCACTTAGCATAAAAGATGCACACACATCAATCATAAAGATGACATATTCCACGTTAACAGTTTACATAACTATCTGATATCAGAATTATGTCATTATGCGCTCACCGTTACACAACTTCCGCATGGTACGTAACATTTCCTCCCGCTTAGAATAAGAAATGCGCAGCATTTCTTTGGTCCTTGCTGATGTACTGTATAGCTGCACGCAAATCCTCCCGGGTTGACATGATTAATGATATGTTGCCTGGCCGCTCGCAGTGGTATGTTGAAGGTTGAATATATGGCATCGTATTTACTGGTTGTCATCTGCGGACTCTTCCTTCCTTAAAGCCGTTTTGGTTGCCGGACGTTAATTCACGACGGCTTCCGGTATTGGCTTACGGTACCTGCCGCAATTGCTCGTTCAACTTCTCTTCGTTCAATTTTTTGTCGTTTTCCTTTTCCAAAGCACTTTTGACATTCTTGATAACTGGACTTTTGGCTGGCTGTAGTTGCACATTGAAATACTTTTCAGATGCGTCGGCGTCGTCTGTGCGTTCAGTCGTGTAATGATCGGCAACAGTACATCATCGGCCATTTGTTTTTCTCTTCGGAACTTTCATCGTTTATGGTCGCACTGTAAATCCAGCGCCGGTGCGCTCCAGCTTAATCTCATCTTTCTGCTCACTAACGAGGTCTGGCAGTGCGAGCGCTTGCTTGGGAACGATGCTTCAACCGTTCCAAAATCTCCCCACTTCAAAAAGAACCGGCGCATCACTACTGCTCTCGCTAGCTTTTCCTTCCCCATCACAGTAAAGTTCTGTGAATAATTCTGTGATCCAGATGAGGCAGACCGTTGTATCATCCTGGAGTACTTTTGTTTCGCTAAGTCGCACTGAGTAGTTACTTTTCTATGAAAATTAGTAAGCACCAGTACACGAGCATGGGTGAGAACATTCCTCGCGGATGCCGTAGACCACACACTGCCGTAGACCACACACATTTACTGTACATGCTGGCGTCGATCACCAGAGTATTGTTCTCCAAGGATTCGAGGGGCAAGAGACGACTCGTAAACTGCAACTGTTGCTATAATCCGATCTGAAAAACGTTTCTCCTAGATTGGGCCGTAGGCCTGATTCCATAGGGATAGATCAAATGCTGTTTTCGTCCAGAGTTTTCACTCAGGAGCACTTCAAAATGTTTGTTTTCTTTTTCCGGGTTTACCAAAGTCCGTAATCGCTATGACTTTTTCAGCAGTAGACACACTAAAGGATAGACAACAACAAACAACGTAAAAGGTCATGACGAACTTCTTATCCAGGCTTAGCGGGCCTTAAATCACTTTCTTCCGGGGTTCGGGGACTCGGGGTTGTTTACAAATACTTCCTTCGCTGCATTAATCCAAATATTATTGACTTTTCTACGGGACAACAAAACTTAATTCCCCGTGGCTTGCTGCACTCACTGCATTACGCTGCAACATCGACATTGCCCTTTCTGCAATGCTTTTTACTTAATGTGTTGGGCAGGACCCTTCTGCAAACGCGTGCAGACTCGACGCGCTCATTTTTGAGCGAATGCATCAGTAACTACTGTATATCAATAATTAAAACGTGCAACACAACCCATGCCCAAATTAAATATACGAGTGGTGTCCATAATTACACCTCGTCCACGTCCACATTAGGACATTATTTAATAAAACGCAAGCCATGCACCGCACTTCGAGCGCGCTTTCGGCTGTTCTTTGGAGTACGTATTACTCCCTGTCCCTGCAATAAAATGTATAGCCACATGTCCCATGCAACCGTCAACCACAAAATTAATGTTATCGAACTGGTGTCCAAAAATAGGACGAAGACGCATTTCTTTCGCGCATGCTAAGCCACTGTCGCACTATAAAAAACGGAAACGTATGCCGCCAGCAGAATTTCGAATCCAAGTATGTCGTATATCGTTCGCCAGTATAAGATAACGTAAGTGTGAAACAAAAATTAAGTATTAACACAAACAACCTGAAATGCCGTAAACAAATAAAAAGAAACGAAGACATTTACAATTTCACTATATGTATTCTTTACACTGTTATTAAAATAAACAATATATCGGAAGTTTCAATAGTGAAATAACAACAAAAACAAATGCAAAAACAAATATCTTGCAAATATGTCTTATGCGGTTCGCTCGCTGTTCAGATTGACTTAAACGGAAGGCGCTAAATATGATCAGAAGTGGTCCACTGGTCGTTCGATTTGCTATCCTCGCTGTATGTAATAAGACAACGTAACCACCGCAGAAATATTTTAAAATTTTTTTCGGCTCATATCAAATGGATACTTGCCAACCTTCCTGACATCCGATACATAATCAAGGTGCCCTCTACGCAACATTATTTCAAAATTAAATAAATTATCTTATAACATAGGAGCAGATAATTACGAGCGATTAGCACCGACACCTCTTACTAAACACCGAAAAATTTACTAAAACTGAAAAGGTCATTAAGAAAAGATGTTCTGCAAAAGTGTTACTTACGCTTAAGGTCACTACGCGTACCTGGTTGACACGGTATTCCCATCGTGGTCGCCAAATGTTACGCTTATAAATGCGTTGGGTTGGTTGAATACCGGAGGTAGCGCAATGTAAGCATAAGCAACATGAAAAGGTTAACTACATTTTAATAGGCACTTCCGGGAGTCTGTACACAGCGGAACTAAGAGAGTGATCTAGACTTGAAAATCCAACACACTAACTTGTGCACTGCAGGCAAAAAGACTTAAATACTAACACGACATTAGGACGCTGATCTAACTATGACATCCGTCAGTACACTCATCCCGTTAAGAGCTCATTAAGAAACCATTAAGCAGCACTTAGCATAAAAGATGCACACACATCAATCATAAAGATGACATATTCCACGTTAACAGTTTACATAACTATCTGATATCAGAATTATGTCATTATGCGCTCATCGTTACACAACTTCCGCATGGTACGTAACACGATCCAGACTGAACTTGGTATGGCAAACCAGCACGCACTGAGCTTCCACTGTGACGAACCTCTCACTGTCTTTAAGCAACGCCAAATTAGATATTATGATGTATCTATTTTTATTCAAACGAAACAATTGTCCTAGTCATACTTTTAATGCTGCTTCTCGTTGGCGTTCACTTAAAGTCTCGATATATAAAGGAAATCACTGTGTTAGGACCGTATAAGGACCCTCCGTTTTTTAAAGATTGTATAAGGACCCTCCATTTTTTGACCCAATGTTTCCGCGTTGTTTTTTTGACCCATTGTGAAAGGACCGTATAAGGACCCTCCACTTTTTGACCCAATGTTTCCGCGTTGGTAAAAATGGAAAATGAACACCCGGGCAGGGCTTCGTTGACAAGGCCAAAAATGAGCAGTCATAAAGGGATTTCGAAGTGTATAGGCCCTGTCAGCTCATGTTATTTCGTAAACATTATAAGTTAGGCGAATTCAAAAGAGCGAACAGCAATAGTATACACGCCAGTGATAGGAAACAAGCTGCTTTTTTGGTCAAAAACAATTATTCCGTAATTTTTGCACCACACCCGAGCAGTGCGAATGCACTCCCAATAAAATTTTCTTTTCTCGGTGTATAGTATAACGTGCTCATGATATTCCTTAAGTTTTGTTTCCTTACTGGCTTCACAACGGGTAGTGTGACAAAAACAATTTGAAAAGAGTTAACAAAAAAAAGAGGATTTGTAAAGAATAACTCTGGGAAAATTTAATTAAAACAACCGGGAAAATTTATTTGTTATTAATTCTGATTTAAATTATCTGATAACATCAATCAGCAGGTCGCAAGTAAAACAAATTATCTGACCATGGGCTTATAATCGTCTTGTTTCGGTAAATGTTTCAACCATAATTCTACAAAAATACAGCACTGCACTTGACGCACTGGATTAGGAGTCCCTGTAATCACACTAACTTGGATTTTTCGCTACGAGCATCGTTTTCTGATCCGGTTTTTCACAAGCGGCATTGGCAAGCCGTACACTTCTGCTATGCTCATTACGAAAGCTTCTACCCTTTCAAAGCCGCATTCGGATAAAGCACTGTGCCGTTTCTTCTCCCTGAGGCCGAGCTCTGTGAGAATTTACATTATTCAGAAATTTATTTTTATTCAGAAAATACCATACTGGAAGTTCTCGTGGATCCCAAAAACAAACGTGACCCTTGAAGACACCTTTCGATACCCGCCGTAAAACCGAACTTCGAGTTAAGCCGTGCTCTTTTTCCAACTCTCGAATCGCCATCAGCTGCGCGTTTAACGCACGAGAAATATTTATTGTTTCAAATATTTTTCCTTTCATAAATATCTTCCTTGTCGTTATAATTCCGGCTCCTGCTGCATATACATTACCAAAAAGTCCACAGGAATTTTCTCGACGCGTTCTTCATCGCGTCACGGAAAGTCTTGATTTTTTTATCGAAAAATCTTGGCCTTGTCAGCTTTCTTTCCAGGAGGAGAGCCCGGTTTGTTTGAAGACTTTGCATGAACTGAAAACTCCTCAGGCGTGATCACAGAATTCCATGGCTGAGCATGTGGTTCGTTGTCAGTCAGATGAGCGACAATTGTACTCCGCTTCATCTTAAGAACGTTAAAAATTATTAGAACTGCGCTGCTTTTAGCGAAAAGTTATTTATTTTTTTAGTTTAGTTTATTTACGCAACAGATAATAGCTATTCGCCAATCAACAGGTACAATACAGGTGGACAAGAAATGCAAACAAACGGAAAATTTGACCAATTATAATATGACTACTACTTGCTTCCTAACTCGTCCTCTTCCACCACTTTTGTTCTTTTCGCTAGAATATCAGGAGGATCCTCCGCGTCGGGATAATTATGAATTAATTCTAAAAGCTGATCTGCAGTAAATCGACGAAAGAAATTCGTTTTAAGGTCAAGTGATAAATTAATAAATGATAACAGTTGTCCTAAATACTTAGTTCAAGCACTAAGCAATGCATAAAAAAGAAAACTGCTCGCAAAATAAAAGTCAAAAGTGAATTCAGCAGTATTATAAGCACCTATCCCCAAGCTGTGTGATATTGCGTATAATATTATTGGGACATTGTGGTCATTTCCAGTCCGTCTTAAAAACGAATAGCACCGAACGGGTCAACATATCAGAGTGCACCAAACACGAGATTGTGGAAGGCGTTTTAAGCTACGAAACCGTACTAGTAACTTATTTTGCCTCCTGAGCGCCACCTGCAGCCCTAAAGCTGACGTGCAACGGAAGGTAAACCTAGGGTTTCTGCAAAGAGCGCTGCAAATGGGAGAGGAACACTTATCAAACACTTTTAAATGAGAGCTGACGAGATAACGAAAAGCGACTTACGAATTATCTCAATGAGTCAACTACAGCATTTGCTTGACTGTTTTGGATTTTATTAATCGCTGTTATTCATTTTAGTCGCAATCCAGTTTTGATTTTGACCGCTGAATACCGTTGGATGGTTGTAAATGAAAACTCGGATTCTCTGTCCAAAGTTAAGTATTTTGGTTTCGGCAAGAAACGTTTTCAAATCGAAGTTCTAAGATTTCAAGCAACCAGAATGGAAAAACGCAAAATTCCTCTAAAGGGATCACCCCAGGTACGGAAATTCGATCCTTTAACGCAGCAAGTTTCCATCAAGGTTCTTCTAAAGGAATCAATACAGGAAGCTCGATTGGAAACCACTGGGGGCAGCAACCATATCCAGCACTTGCGATGCGGTTTGGTAAAGCACCATGATGTCTTGGTGGAGTTCGGATCGCTGGGTCCTCAAACTGCCTACGCAAAAACCAGGGAACTGTCCAACCTCATAATGGAGGTAACAAAAAGAAAACTCCATTCGTACCTGATATGTGTTAACTAATATATTTCGATTGACAGCATGCCCAATTGGTGGAAACTGCGAAACAAATGCAAGTCCGGATGGAAAATTTGGCCCGCGAAAATGCGGAGTGCAAGAACACCATATCTTTGCTACTGGAAGGCAAACCCATATCTTTGCTATTGGAAGGCAAACAGTAACTGCAGTCCGAAAAAAATGCATTTAAAGAGCAAGCAGGGGAACTGCAATTCGACCTAGAAGGCGCTAGCGACCAAATAAGGCATTACAAGGAAGCTTACTACAAACTTGAAGGTAAAAATGCGGTTTTCCGAAAGGAAAACACGCGCGTAACGCAAAAGCTAGATAATTTGCTTCGTCAGCGAGCATTGACGGAACAGAAGGTGAAGATGGCTGAAAAGTTGCTCGATGATGCCCTAAAATTATTTTTGACAACCAATCTGTAGGCACGTTTTTCATTCTGCTTTCTGTAGTTCTTACCAAGATAACCATTCGGGCAGGAAGCAAAATACATTGAGCTTAATTTCGCACTTCGGTTTGCAATGATTTATCGGTATCACGCTGATGGTTTTGTGTTACGATTCTAAGCAGGATGTTATGCATATATGAAAAAGACTGCGAGGAAATTGACTTGCTTCTGATAAAGACTCATTGAATAAATCATTCCAGTTTCTTTCCGCTTCTGTCGTAGAAATTTTCGTTGCTTTGCTCCCTCTTCATGAAATTGATAATTTCCCGCGGAATTTAAAAAAAAACATCTGAGATCGTGAAACTGTGACGTTTCTAAGGTCTTTCAGGTGAATTTTTGAGCATGCCTTTTGATCAGTCCAGGCAGTACTATCTCCTGAAAAACGCAATCTGGTGCGGACATGTTTTTCAGTTTTCCCGTCGTTTGTGGCGGTATGAGAATAGTGTCGGCAAATGTGCAATGGCGCTTTTCGGTAACTATACCGCAAAAAATAATACCAAAAACAACAACGATTATTTTTTAATTTGCTATAGGAAGGTTTGCAAAATATCAGCCAGCAATGTCAACTCAGGTGAAACAAATGTCCGAGCGCAGATTCACTACTTTTACATGCGGAAGAAGCTTTAGACACTGAGCCACGAACGTGGTGTATTGCACATGGCGAACAGGGACGGAACTTGCAAAGCATCTATCTTTATAATCGCGCCAAACCTTTATCTTTTCTGCGGATGCTGGCAAATAAATGGTTGGGCAAACTGCGCTGGTTCGCTTATCAACGAAAATCATTGGTAAGCCATAAACTTCGGATTGAGCCAAAATAAACGCCGACACTCTTTCAGTATCCTCAGCAGACAAAGAGTGCGAACTTTTATGTCCGACAAGACCGTGCTCTTTATCCGAGATCCCGTCGGAAAAAAGATGGTTTTTGATCACATAAAGTAGCTGCTGCTTGAGACCAAAGACGAACAAAAACCCTTCGCGACACAACTGAATACCAGCTGTACTGTCCACGGAACTGCATAGTGGACAATTCTTCCGTTCCGCTTTATAGACACCGTTTTGCAGCAGAAATGCTTGTTGACTCCATTAATTTCCCTTTCAAAAACAGCCATCTTTTGCGGCGAGTGAGCTGGGAAACTTGCTGCATAAACATTTCTAAGTAGTCGACAAGAATCTTGGCCACGCACCCTGGATCACAACCGCAAGAAAAGGCATTTATGGACTCCCGCAGATCTTTCATTTGCTTCCCATTTTTCTCTGGAAGGGGTCCTCTTCTTTTCACAACAGAGGTGCTGGGTGTCATGGGCGCTGTCGGAGCTGACGTAGCAATGGCTTTCCATAATTCTGCATGTGGCTCGCTGTCAGACGGTATGTCAACAGTGGGTTCCGACGACGCTAAAAATTAATGCAATTACGAAGTGAACGCAGGAACTGTTAACTAAGCGCAGGAAACGATGTTTAAATAAATTAACATAATGCGCAGTAATACTGTAATAATTTGAGTCGAGTAGTTTTCTTAAGAATAGTAACAAAATCGCTACAAAGAGCTTATACAGTGTACTGCAAAACGATATTTAGCTGCTGCTTACCTTGAGTGTTCCCATCTTTGTCGTGGTCCGATCTGATTGCTTGAGAAGGTTCTTCACATTCTGCTGAGTCCTGGGAGTCTGGATTATTAATCAAATCCAGATTTTGACGCAACTTGGAATCTTCACCGAAATCCAGACTGTGTGGCAATAATTCGTCGCGATCGTCTTGAACATTGTCGCTCAGTATAAGATACAGCAGCTCATTTGCCGTGAAACGGCGGTGGGAATTCATTTTCAGTAATTATAGCGATAATTAATTTCAGTAATTAAAGTATTTTAATTAGTAATACCCATTTAATAAAACAAGACAATAATATCTAAAGATCCGTAATATTCGTAAGCCATAGAGCCTCGAAGACACTGCATTGCCAACACGGTAATAATAATGTGAGTAATAATTCGTTCTTCCAGTCAGTCCCGTTTAGACAGAAACAGCGCGAACGGCTCAACATGTCGAGCTGGTCAAAGCGGCAGATGATAGAGGGCGCTTCGGGCTGCCAAACTATAGTGATAACTCATTCTGCCTCCCCTGAGCGCCACCTGCGCCCCTAGCGCTGCCGTGTAAAGCTTTAAAAATCGTCAACGTGCTGATTTCTCCAAATCGTACGAGTACTGCACAGGACAAAATTAAATCCGTTTCCACATAGTATAAGCGTAGTCTAGCTGAACCTGCCTGCTCTGTATTACATAGCAGGTCTTCTCACTGTATAGGAAAGCTTCGGCTGATGCGCTGTAAGAACACAAGCCCCACCTCAGAACTAGATAGAGGGAGGGCTAATACAGGCATCACGTATTCCAATTGGCTAACATTCCATTTACATTATATATGCTGTATACAGCATATGGATTGTGACAAAGTCATTCCACAACCACTGCACTTCATTGGAAATGTGCCTGGTTGGTATTTCCAAAACAATATTTGAACTGCTTTTACCGTTTGTCATTGGCCTACCAACCACGAATGGAAATTGTCGATTTCAAGGGATCCCTTGGTTTATGACTCAAGGGGTCCCAAGACAATAGCAGACCTCAAGCATATCCAGCTTCATGATTCCCAGCCTGGTATTGCTTTAACAATTTTTTTGGTTCCAAGTCCAACGAGATAAGCAATAACCAATAACAACACATACCGATGGACTTATGCGAGCGATGTTTGAATGCTACGCTTACTAGTCACGCATCAGCGAGAAAATGCATTTATCGCAGGACGATTTGCATGAGCGGCACCGGAGACTCGAAAAACAGCGAAGGGATAAGGAGCGAGAAATAAGAGAAAATGATACTTCAAGAATTTTGACTGAAAGAACCTCATATTGTGCTTACAAAATAACTGTCGCTTTAAATTTTCTACAGGGAAGCTACGTAGTACGTTGCTAATTGCACGTATAAGAGGGAAACAATTAGCGCGATGGATCAGAATGTTTTGCACCGCTCTTCTAGTTGTAAGAATATGCTGGGATATTTTTCGCAAAGAAGGTTTCGCCATTTGTCAAAAATTAACTAATTCAGATCAATAAACTAATTAAGCAGCTCAGTTGCTAATTGAGTGCCAGTTCATTTTGTAGCGCTGAATTCAACTGGAAGGGCCATGTTTCGCAGGAAAATAACAACGAAAAAACACGAAGGCCAAATGTGAGAGAATTGATTACTGTGCCATCAGATCACAGAGTAAACAGCTTGCTGCTTCGCAATTCGACCGAAAATCGAACCGCTAATACAACCCGTCAGCAAAACAGCCATTTGCGCGAATACTGAACATAATAATTCGGCAGAAGATCGATGTAGAAAAACTGAAAACAGGGAAAAATCCACGCAATACCGGGAACAGTTTCATTAAGTATTTTTATCGAATGCTGTAGTCGACATCTTCGTTGGAGATGACCAGGACGTACGCCAGCATCGTTAGGGAAAAAACCGCGTTGCCGGCCTCACAATGGCGGCAGCGCCCCATTTAATCTGCAACAATTAACATTTAACACATGGTAAAATTTTCTCCTTTTATAAAATTCCTCATATTTTTGATTTAATTTTAGATAAACAATTTTTTTATCACAGTAAATTTTTTGTACGATCTTGTTATATTTATACAATCAGAAGTTCCCCATTTTTCCCATACCACCATTTTTCAATTGAATACTTATAATAATTTAGTTGTTTCTCAGTTTACCAGTAACACTCCTTTTTTTCGTGATCCGTTTAATTTTATTTAAGCAATTTATTTAATTTATTTACTGTCATTTTCCGAACCGAACAATTTCAATTGGTTTGAGGTGTAATTTTGAGAAATTTTATTTTGGTGAATTTTACTATTTAATTCAATCAATTGCTCGAAATTATTTAGTACGCGATTATTTTTTTATCCTTTATCTTTTGCTACTTATTTCTCAGGTTGATAATTGTTTCCAAAAGTATCAGTGCCAGTTATTTTCCATAACTTATTAAATTTATATTTTAATAGATTTAACTAGTTTATTTAATTTTTCCACGGGGAACAGTTTAAGTGGGTTTTCTGTGCCAATTTTGATTTTTTGCTATTTCATCGCAGTGAATCCAGCATTACAGCGTACGTATCCGAGTAAATCTTAATTGCAGAATAATTGCAGAATAATCGTAATTTTTTATAAAAACTTTGTCAGTGAATTCCAGTGAATCCCGGGGAATCGAGATGCACACCTCGGTGATTCCAGCATCACAGCGTGCGTATCCAAGTGAATCATGATTGCAGAATAATCTTTAGATTCTTAGGCATCGATGCCCATCTCTCCTCGAATCTATTTACTCATTTAAAATAAAGCTCTTTCATGTTTTTAACGTAATAGCATGCTATGGATTTCCAGTAATAACATAATACGATTCCAGGCATGAATTTATGGGTATCATCCCATTTCGCCTATGGGACATTTCGCCTACGGGACATTTCGCCTACGGGACATTGCGCCTATAAATTCAATTCGAATCATATTAATAACGCTAACACCAAAAGCGTTTTGTTATGGTGTATTATTTTTTCTAATATTTTAATGTTTTCTTAGGTTTTCTTAGGTTTCTTAGGGTTTCTTAGGTGTGTTATTTATGATCCTTAGGTTATTCTTAGGTTTCTTAGGTTATTCTTAGGTTTCTTAGGTTTCTTAGGTTTTCTTTAGTTTTATTTAGTTTTCTTTAGTTTTTTTAGGTTTTCTTAGGTTTTCTAAGTTTTGTAGGTTTTCTTAGGTTTCTTATTTGTGTTATTTATGATTCGAATCAAACTGTTAGGCGAAATGTCTTTTAGGCGAAATGTCCTTTAGGCGAAATGTCCCGCAGGCGAAATGGGTGGCAGCCAATAATTTATGTCACCGAAAAGACGCGTTGTGCAACGCTAAGGATTGGTATGAGTAGTGGTATCGGTACGGGTATGAGTTATGATTATGAGCTGAAATATGATGAACGGTAGAAGCGAAGCATGATTATTACTTACAGTCATTATGAGTACTAGTGGTGGTTGTTAACCACATCATTGCACCGAGCGCGAGCGTCTGTCCGCTAGGAATGTGAAACTATGAATCGACATGGCGGCTGAGTGACGGCGCACAGCAAACCCAGTTCTGATGGCGCTCTTCGGGGATGGTTTAAGTTGGACGTTGGCTTTTTCCAGTTTATTGCTACGATCCCGAGATCTACTGACAATCTGGGAAACTACATTCAGGAAAAACATTACAGAACCCTACATTTAGGAAAACATTCAGAAAAGATTTCGATGTGGTCCACAACTTGTGAATAAAAGCAAACGGTTTTTATCGAAATTCTTACCAAGAAAGTTTGTGCTCAATAACTGCTCATGAAAAAAATCAAAATCATGTAAATTTAAAATCGGAATTAATAATGTAGAATCGTATACCAACGGCACCAAGACCAAGTATTGCTCGCTTCCAGAACCATTAGAAAACCATGTTATCGACGTCCTTGAAACAGCGCTTACGTCAGTTACGCTATGAAATACCCCTGCCAATGGAAAGGGAAATTTGTGGAATTGGAAAAGCGTGACCCACGCGCTTCGTGGGCGACAGACAAGCTCTGCTATGGAAAGCGTATACTCTGCTACGGAATGCTATGGATGCGTTTATTGCTTGACGAAGGCTTATTGTACTTAGCACCTCGCGCTTCGCGTTCGGTGCAGATAATTTACCGATTATGAGTAGGAATGTAGGAATAACTGAATAAGTAAGATTATGAGAATGAGGACCGTTATGAGTATTAGGTATCTGTATGTAACTACCTAAGCCAATATTTCTTAATTTCCCTTTTCTATCGTAACGTCGTTATCTTTAGTCAATTCCTGTGAAAATTAAATTTTTACGGACCGTTATGAGTATTAGGTATCTGTATGTAACTACCTAGCCCAATATTTCTTAATTTTCCATTTGTATCGTAACGTCGTTATCTTGAGTCAATTCCTGTGATTTTTTAAATTTATTTTAATATCACACTGTTTATTTTTTAAACAATTTAATTCTTCTTTCTCGGTACCACTATTTTTCGAGCTTTAATTAAGAAAAGATTTTAGCATCTTTTGTACTTATTTTCCACTTAGAACAATATCCATTTTTGAGAAATTTCATTTAGTGAAATTTCCTTATTTAATATATCTTCTGATCGAATTCATTTATTACTCTATTATTTTTTTACATTTAGTCTCTTTCATGATTTATTTCTCTTATTGATAATTTTTTTAAAACCAATTCCGGTAATTTTTCCATACTTTATTAGATTTATTTAAAAACTAGTTAGCTTATTCATTATAATTTGCCACGGAGAACAATTTTCAATGAGTTTTCCGTGTCATTTTTGCTATTTCCCACATTTTCTCAGTCGCAGTCACGAAAAGCACAAAATAAATTCAGAATAAAGAATAAAAGGGCACCACGAAAAATGGCCACCACACCCTGCGTAACGCAACAAATTCATCCAACGACGGAAATAAAATTCGAATTTAAGTATCATTAAAGTCTACAATTTAGATACGATGTTAATTGGCAATTTTCAATTTTTAAAAGATTTGCGGTAGATAAAAAATTTAATCAACGTTTAAAATTTAAATCTCTAATACTAGCACAAATTTTGACAACCAATACGCTGCTTCTAGGCGCATAGTTTCTAACGCAAAGAGGCGATTTACTCCAAATAAACCTGTATTGAAAAAATCACTTTGCTGTCTACCACAATTAATGCCGTGGGCCGTCCGGCCAACAACGGCGCCCAGCACCACCAAAAAAATCCCGAAGGCCGGCGACAGATTGTCAATCCCGACAGTATCCAACAGAATCACCGACTGCAGCGCGATAATGATCCCTGCATAGAAATTTTCATCACTCATCCCAATTAAATTATTCTTCTTCAACCCAGCTATTTATTACTCAGATAATTTTTCCAAAACATTGTGCAATATCTTAGAGGTATTGTTATTCAGTTATTGGAAACTTTGCTAACCAATGAAAAAGTGCCAGCGGCAAAGGAACAGAAGTTAAACGGTGTGAACGTAAAGGAATCTATGTCAGAAAAACGCAAAATAAAAACTTTATCATTAGTACCGAGAGTTAATTGTTTTCCAACTTGTTGATGTATTCATGCTAATGTTACTCTGCTCTTTGGCCATTTCGTGACGCAGAGGCTTTTATGGAAAACGGCCACGAAATTGATATTCCAAATCCAGGAGAATTGATAGCAGAGGTTTCCAAGACCCTCCTGCTTCGGCAACTATTCACAGTGCTCTTGCAAAAATCGGGAAAAAGGTACTAATTTTATCAATTTTGTTGTTGAAAACTATTCATGAAAATTATCAGAAAAAGCAAAAACAGGGTAAATCTGTATTCGTGCTATATTTTTGTTAGCTGACTTGCTGTAGTTTCTGTTGCAGTTACGCAGATCGTAGAAGAAATTCGTTTTTGGCTTTATGAATGTGGGCGGACACTAAGAAACGCAAAGACAACAACCCTAACTGTTTTACGGATCCGCAGACCAGTATACGAGCCTTTACCCCACAGTGAACGAACTTCCGTCTTGAAATTTAAATCTTGCAATATCGTCATTTTTTAAGTTGGGATGATGAGCGTAATCCAAGGGATGATCACTAAAGAAGTCTGGAATTTACGGCAAGTTCCGGAGTGCATAATGAGGACATGGTTTGCCCGCCACGATCCTCTTTGTTTGCGCTTTTACTGCATGCGCCATAAAAGGCGATTTTGGTAGCGCGTAGACTTCATAAGCTCTTACACATCGCTGTATACCTCATTTTGTCTGACAATGATTCTGTTTAGCTGGAAGGTTTACTGCTACAGTTCAATTCCACGCTGGTATCAATATTCCTCAGACATTTGCCCATATTACTGAAAAAACCTGTAAGGCTAAAGTTCCACGAATTTTTTCTTAATTGTTTCACGAGGCATCTTACACAAACACTGACAGGATCGTGTGAATAAAAGTACAAAATTTCTTAAAGCTTCGAAGTTAAAAACTATTTCGAAAAGTTTGAATGAATAGTCAACTTGAAAGTTTCAAATGCCAAATATTTTACTCTATATGGTCATTAGCCGTCGACTGCAGAATACAAATTAAAAAAACATTAAGAAGTTAACCAAACGGTGAAAGATTTTATTATCACAACAGAAAGAGCTCAGTAAACTTTTCAACTCCGTCCATTGGTCCGAAAACTGAAGCCGCATTTCCCCCCTAAATCTCTAGGGAGAGTCGCTGTCGGAAAAGTTTATGAGAGCGGGCCTCTATAGTTTGATTACGTAGACGTTTCCCGATTTTCTCGATAATAGCGGTAGCTGACGGTCCCCATGGGCCCATTGTTTCAAAGGCAATGGCGGCGAAAATGTATCGCCCACTCAGGTACGAGTACACATATGGCTTTCTTTTCTTCTGCCTGTACCGCGGCCTACCCGACAGTCAACGAAGTAGACCTTCTACGGGAAGCAGCAACCGTATCGACAAAAGTGATATACCACGCCAAGCACATACCCCTCTGCCATGCAAACGTTGTGCAGCCGTCTGGGCGTAGTTCGCTAGTGTGTTAGGTGCCGCGTGGTTCCAGATTAGCGGGGGAGCCGGCAGAAACGAGAGCGCGGCATACAATGTTATTGAGCCTGCCGTGCCGAGGGTGCCTGCCGGCTGAGAAAAAAGCAGGATAGGCCGAGGTGTGCACATCGGTATACTAGCTTGCGACACTTTATACACTCATGTGGTTCACAGATAACCGCGCCAAGTCCGTGGGTACCAGAAGGGATACCAAGTCAGATACAGAGTGAATCGAAGCCAGAAAGACTGTGAGTGCTAATTAGTCACTGGGTAACAAATTTTGCCTGCTATCACATAATCGTTAAATCGCATCTGATGTCGAATAATCGACAACTATTATGGATTAATGGTGAAAACCAAAGCTTTCAAAAGCATAACGAATTATGTGAACAGTATTTTAACTAAAATTTGATATATCGAAGCAAGCAGATATGGAAGTAAAGTTTTTGTCAAGGGAAACATATGAGCGTACATCCAAGTTGAAGATTGCAAAAACTAGTGAAAGCAGAACAAACGACGAAGAAAACGTTTTGGCGAATTATGCTACTTCAGGCCGCTACATTATTCGCTTGAATCTACTGATATTTATCTACTCTTTGTGTTCACTGTATTCCACTACTGGGTATTTTAAATTTTCTACCTGATTTTATGTACCGCTTATCAGTACGTGAACTGATGCTCTGACTGGACATGAGTACTTTTAACTTCAAAAACCAAATTTATCATGTACTTAACATGTGTAAAACTAAAAACAAAAGCCCCAGCAATAACATGCAAACAAATGCTAACAAGAAATAATTTTGTATAGAATAATTCAAAAAAAGTTTTAGATGTACGCCGCCTGTTGGAATAAAGCGGTCCTTTCTTTTCTATTAAAGAACCTTTTTCAACGAATTTATGAATTTTAGAGGATCCGTTGACGAAAAGCTTAGTCATGATAAATGTGATTTATTGTAATTCCAAATAAAGGAAGGGCCAATGGAGATGGGATAAGTCATTTTAATGGGGCTGAGAACCGAATTTCGAATTCATTGTTCACTATTTTTGCTGTTGATTATAAGCGTTTTTTGAACTTCATTTTTACAATTTTTTGCAGCCAAAATGGAGCAACTCAGAATTTCTCTTAAAGGGTCGCCGCACGTTCGAAAACTTGATCCTGTAGCGCACCAGGTTCCCGTCGTGATTTCTTTAAAGGAATCAGCGGAGGTAGGGCAATTGAATCCGACTGGTGACAGAAATCCTGCTGAATACTTGCGATCAGGTCTGGCAAAGCATCATAATCTGATGGTTGAGTTTGGTTCACTGGGTCCTCGAACTAACTATGCACAAACTGAG
This sequence comes from Paramacrobiotus metropolitanus, assembly GCF_019649055.1. Classification (NCBI taxonomy): domain Eukaryota; kingdom Metazoa; phylum Tardigrada; class Eutardigrada; order Parachela; family Macrobiotidae; genus Paramacrobiotus; species Paramacrobiotus metropolitanus. Next base: position 42,674 of record NW_026570463.1, on the reverse strand, counting down.
GAACTTTCCAAACTGATAACGGAGGAGAAAGAAAAAACCTCGTGCTCTGGTTATGTGTCTGAACCTTCTTTATTTCGGTTAACAGCAAGCCCAGTTAATGGAAGTTGAGAAAGAAAGCCGAGTCCGCATTGCAAATCTGGCGTGGAAAAATGAAGAGTTGGAGCAAACCATATATTCGGTTCTTCAAGACAATCGGCAGATGCTGTCGGAAAAGCGTGCGTTGCAGTTCCGTGCGGAAGAACTTCAGTTGGACTTGGAAGTCAGTAACGACCAAATCAAGGACTACAAGGAAGCTTACTGCAAAATCGAAGGAGAAAATACGGTTCTACGAAGTAAAAACGCGCGCTTAATGAGAATTCTGGAACATCTGCTGCGTCAGCAAGCTAAGTTGGAACAGGAAATGAAGACGTCCGGGAAGTTGTTGAATGATGCGCTGCAATTGTTAAATGCAACCAGTCCGTAGTTACATCTTATTTTCGATATGTTTTTTAGTGTTTCAACGGCTAGCGGGATTACAATATCAACAAAGTTTGCAATTTGGGCAGGTAGTAATGCAAATGTCATTTTGTAATGCAAATGTGCCATTTTTGACCGCGTCAAAATCTGCCTACCCGTTGAGCCAATCTGCCTACCCGTTCAGCCAATTGCTTTTTTAGGTTTGAACGTCACGGTTGTTACGGTACAGTTCTGTGGTATTTTTCCTAATATTTTTCGAGCCGAGGCCGAGAGGGCCGATCTGCCGTGCAAATAATGCTCGTGCAACTCGTGTGCCTATACTTTATGTTAACCGGTTTGGAGCGAGGTCGAAGGCGAGACTTGCAGGCCCATGGCAACAATTCGTTTTTCGAAAGTCGTGCTCCCCCCTTGAGGCGCATCGGGTCGGCAATAGCGCAACATCACCCGCTACGTTGCAACGATTCTGGCGCACTTTACCGCGTCAAAATCGGCCAACCCGTTCGTCCGAACATAATTTTCTTAGCAGAGGCCGTCATGGCTGTTACGGATGTAGTTAACTACCTAGTCCAATATTTCTTAATTTCCCTTTTTTATCGTAACGTCGTGATCGGTAGTCAATTCTTACGAAAATTCGACAAAAAATTAAATAGTGTTTTTTTTGTGGTAATTGCCCTCCAGATTTCGTAGGAGGAATCTGATTGGTTTCCAGTCCATATGAGTAACAAATCGGACAAATTCCGCAATGAAAACACAGAGCACGATTTGTGTTCCTATGCTATTCCTTTGTGTTTGTGCAAAATTTAATGGTCATGTTCCGCGGGAAAAAATACAACAAAAACACACGAAGGCCAAAATGAGAGAGAAATGATTCCTGTGCCATCAGATCACAAAGAAAACAGCTTGCTGCTCCGCAATTCGAGCGAAATCATCGGCTAATCCATCTCGTCAACAAAACCGCAATTTGCGCGAATACCGAACAAAATAATTTGGCAGAAGATCGATGCAGATAGACAGAAAAAACAGAGAAAATTTCCCCAACAGGCCGGGTCACTTTCACCACATGCTGTAGTCGACGTCCTCGTTGGAGAAGACCAGGAAATACGCCAGCATCGTCAGGAAGATGACCACGTTGCCGGCCTCCACCAGGGCGGCGGCGCCCCATTTAATCTGCAAAAAGCCACAAATTAATATATTTTAATTTCTTTCAATTTTTTACAAAATTCCCCATTTTTTAAATTTATTTAATTTAATATCACTCATTTTATCACATTGTTTATTTTTTAAACAATTTAATTCTCGTTTCTCAATACCACTATTTTTCGTGCTCTATTGAATTATTTTTTAAGGTGTCATTTTTAAGAAATCATATCCTGCGGAATTTCCTTATTTGATTCAATGGTTTGTTTGAAATTATTTAATACTCGCTTATTTTCTTATCCTTTACCTTTTTTATTATTAATTTCTCGGGTGGATAATTTGTTTTAGAATTATCACTAATCGTTTGTTTTAAAATTATCACTACCAGTTATTTTTCCATACTTTATTGAAATTATTTTTTAAAAGATAATTAGTTTATTTTTTATTTTGCCACAGAGAACAATTTCAGAGAGTCTTCACGTGTCATGTTTGCTGTTTCCCACATTTTTTCGGTCGGGGTCACGATTTTCACGAAAAGCGTAAAGCAATTCCAGAATAAATCAGAAAATAATTACGAAATGGTGGGCCGCGTGAGCAAGGAAATTGCAGAAAATTTGTTGAAAATAAATAGAATTAAGTTACCTGTTCGGCGCGGGCGAGGATAAGGGGCAGCCCGAAGGCGGACACGACGATGCAGGCGACGATGAAGACGGCCACGTCGATGGCGCTATTGACGCTGCCCCCGCTGCCGGCGCCGCCATCCACGTAGCGCTTGGCGATGGCGATGGGCACCGGGGCGAACACGTAGAAGAACACCACGAAGAACGGCCACCACACCCTGCGCAACGGCAACAAATTCATCCATTTTCGGGAAAAAATTTAAATACCGTTTAAGTCAACAATTTAAATTTAATTTAATCTGAACACTGAACATTTTCATTTTTTTTTAAAAAAACATTTACGTTAGGTAAACAATTATTCATGGATTAAAATATAACCTAAATTACCTACTAACACTAGCACTAATGTGACAACCTCTAGCGTCGCTTCCAGACGCATAGTTTCTAACACAAACGGGCGATTTCTTTCAGATAAACTTGTATCCCCGTGGAAATCACTTAGCTATGTAACACAATTTCTGATTCACGAAAATCTCTACGCTGAACATTTCAAATGATGGAAACTCCAGGACTTTCCGCGTCTGACGCAAGTGCAGCCGCCCGGTGCGGCAGCGCACCGGGCGGCTGCACTTGCGTCTGTAAAGTGCGCATGTTAATTTTAAAGATTTTAAAAAATTCCCGTTGTTTTCCTTTTTAATTTTCCCCACAAAAACTGACTTCCTCTGCACTACTTGTTAAAAAATTAAAAAGAAAATTACAAGAAACCATTCTACGTTGTAAATGCGTCGTTCTTAGCCAGACTGATGCAAAATCAACCGATACAGAAAATTCCGTAGAAAATCCAACGTAAAATACTGCCAGTGTAAAAAACGCCTCCACGTGAATTAAAACGAACAAAAATCACTAAAATACACTGGAAAATTTATGTTCTGATATTGGTAAATGGAAAGAAATATTTTTCGGTGGATATGTACCCGTAGGAAGGCAGCGCGCAGGCCAGGAAGAGGAACATGAGGCCGATCGATCCGCAAAACGCCAGACACACCAACCTGCACAACAAACAACACGCGCCTCGTCATTTAATTCCTCCCCTTCACTGCACTCACAAAACTCCAGAATCCACATCCCCACTTCACTTACGCTGAAAAACGAGTCTCCATTATGTCAAACGAATTCCCTCCAACACCCACACGCTCTCCCGACAACCAAACACAATACAATTTAAATTTAAAGAACCCAATCAAGAATCCACAATTTACGGTAAATTACACATCTAGAACGATTCGGAAGCCAATCAACACTCAACTTGCAAAGTATGCAGAAAAAAAATTGAAAAAAATTAATTCTATACGAAAAAAAGTTTATTCTTTAATTTTGGTTGTTGAGGAAAAAGAAATACGATTTATGAATAAATGGCCGATTAGATAAGGGGAACTTTGTGAACGTCAACAAGATTGGCCCTGCCTGACTGATAAGCCTGTACGGCGCTGCACTGCGTCTTTAAAGCATGTTTAAACGCGCAGAGCAGAGTCCATGCATTCTGATGACTGCATCACTGCACCATTCAAATCTAATCGGCCATCTACAAATTCAACCTTGGCGCACGAAGCAAGATCCTATCTCTTCTGCATCTTCATTGACGTACCTTTGACGCCGATCATCTTTCCCAATCAGCCTGGATCCACCACAAGGAAACGCGGAGCCAAAGAAATCAGAGGGAAAAATAACAAAAATTAAAACAAATAAAATTTATGACAGTGTACAAGATTAAGCACCTCCTCCTTCAGTTCCACAGGAAATCAGTCAAGGAAATAAACTTATCTTTATTCTCGTCACTTTCGCGGAAGAAACTTCGTCTGCGTTGATGAAGCTCGTATGAACAACACGACGAAATATATTTTGTGAAAAACGATCGAAGATCTGGAATATCTGGAGCAACAAAGAAATCGATAAACACCGAAAAATGCCCGATACGCTGGTCCACACCCGTGATAGCGATCAGCGAATCGAAATTGACGTTCTGCAATTCACGGTCTTTGATTGGTCGAATCGATCACAATGCTCAAATCGCGATTTGCTGATTGGTTGACGGTGATACAGACTTTACACCAACAAATTTAAAAATTCTACTCTAGCCAAATGTGTTAAACGAAACAGTTGATTAATTTCATCATTTTTATCGTACAATTTATGAACTTAATTTTGTGTAAAGGACTACGTCATTCAGCCGATTGAGAAACGCTGCAAAACACGGGAATTCGGCGGATTATGTAACGCACAGCACCGCGGGCGGTTGGCATTTCCGCGAACAGCACACTGTGGCGCATGCCATACACGCCCTGTACCACGCAATACTAATGATCTGGCACTTTCTGATTGCTGCTCATTGGCTCAATCAACACTAGTCACAGTAGTGAAAAATCCGCAAACATTTCTTCCACGAGCTCTCCGTTTCCACGTTGTTTTCTCCTTTTCTCCGGATTCCTTTTCATTTCTCCAACGGTAGTTTTTATTGGCAGTATCTCTCCAACGTTTTCCACCGGAAATCGTCGCATATAACTCGGAATTTTGAAGTTAGGAGTTGGTTGAAGCAACCTGCGTGCGACGAGCTGCATCGTCGATCTTCCGCGTTTTCCTTCCCTACGTACGTGTCTCCCGTGTCATCATTGTGTCCCTCTTGAAGGGCAAAATATCGCCAGATGTTTTAAAAATATCAGCGTGCGGTGTAACGTGATCGGGGCGTGTTTGTAGTTGTGTTAAGCATGTCCTCGGCGGATCAGCGTGAGGACGATCAGCGCGCTCCGCCCGCGGACGACGCCGCCATGTCCGCGGACGGCGCCGCGCCCGGGACGGCCAGTGAGCAGTGGAAACTGAAGATCAAAACCCCTAGTCTGGAGAAAGAAGTCGAGGTGGATCCCAACAGCACCGTGAAGACGGTGAGTGGCATCCGCGCGGGAACGTGTTTTTCCGTGTTGATGCAACGTCGCGGCGACGTGCTGCTTCAGTTTCTCAGTACTGTTATAATTTATAATTAAATATCTATTATTTTTATGAAGTAGTAGTATTTACCTAAATTATCCATAAGCGCGTTAACCGAAAAATCTACCAGGCTGCAAGAAAAAAATTTTATTTGGTAATTTGGAAAACTATTTCAAGCGTTGTTTTCGGTGCAGTATTCTGAGTATTGCTTAATTTTGTGTTTTATATTTTTGGTTCAGCTTTTCAGTGTAAATGGTAATATTCCACTGCAGTAGCATGACAGGAGAGTAGTCCCGAATATTATAAAATTTTTTTACGAATAAAACATGCATCTGTTGTGGACTTTTCGTGGGAATTTTCAGTTTTCTTTATATATTCGGATTTTTTTTTGGTCGATTTTCCGTAGTTCTGTGGCATGCGGTTGTGTAAATTACTACCACACCGTATTGCTATTTCATTATTTTACGTATAACATTATTATTTTTCATTTTTATACTATTTTTGGCGTAGGTTCAACGAATCTGTAGCCGTTTGGGAAATCTTTTGAAATTATTTTAATTTTGATTATTTTGTTTAACCGATTTTACGCAGTTTTCCTGTATGAAGTTGTATAAAACTATAAATTACTAATAACTATCGTTATTTCGGTATTTTTATTATTGCCGTTACTGTTCTATTATCTTTTAAACGTATTTTCAAAAGCATAGAGCGATTTGGGAATTTTCTGAAGAATTTTTGTGAATAAATGTGATATTTTTGTATTTCTGCTGCACATCACGGTGTCTTTCTCCCAAGTGTCGATGGTAATGTGTTGTGGGTGTGTAGGTGCGGGAGGCGGTGAGTGCGGTGTTCGAGCAGCCGTTCGAGCGGCTGTGTCTGGTGTACGGCGGGAAGATCATGAAGGACGAGGACACACTGCAGTCCTACGGCGTCCGCAACCACCATTCCATCCATCTGGTCGTCCGCGTCCCGCAGCGCCCCGCCGCCCCCGCGACGGCCACCCACCCCGTCACGCCCACCTCCGGGACACCCACCGGCCAGCCGGCCAACACGCCTCCAGGTAAACACACATCGCAGCCGATTACGTCGCTTTTCTTCCTTGTAACAACACAGAAATCGCTGGTAATCGGTAAATGACGTAATTCAGCGTCACGGCAACGTTGTGCGGTGGTTTGATAAAAGAGTGACGCATCTAATTACGCTTAATCATCCGGCGAAAATTACCCACATAAAAATTGCGAAACAAAATCGAAGTGATGAATAATGTAATAGAAATACGGATTTTTATTGATTATTTTGAACAGGAATATTGTAGTGCATGGGCACATTTTGTATGAGTGTTCTCACGATGGCCCTTACGGTTAATTTGAAACTTTGAATGTTTGGAAATTGTGTAGTTCAATTTGTATTTTTTTCATTTAAATTCTGTTTAATAATTTTTTAAATATTGTAACGGAACTATTGATTGTTATTGCTGAAATTTTATTTGCAGCTTATTATGACAAAAATAACGATTGTACTTTACATAATATCGTATTGCAGTAAAAATATTGATTTTCATGTTCAAAAATAAATTTATTTCAGTAGAGTCGCGGAAATTTTGGCTTTTCCTGTTGTAGTTTTGTTTTGAATTATTAATTATTATGACGGAAACAATGATTTTTTCTTACAAATCCGTAATAAAAATTTTGGTTTGCTCATAGAAAAATAAATATTTGCAGATAGTTTTATGTTTCTGGTTGAAATTTGATTTTAAAATTATTGTAACGGAAATACTGGGCTTTTCTGTTGCAGTTTATATTTATTATAAAAAGTATTGAATTTTTTCGTAGAAAAATAATTGTTTGGAAATAATTGCGACGTTTCTAGTTGGAATTTAATTTACAAATTATTCTTAAAGGGAAATACTGATTTTTCTTGCTTGAAAAACGTATTTTCAATTACGCAGGCGCTCGACCGACCAATCCGTCGGCCAACCCCCTGGGGGGTCTGCCCGGTATGGCGGGGATGTCGGGGATGAACATGGAGCAGTTGCTGGATAATCCGCTGATCCAGAACATGTTCAGCAATCCCGACATGATCCGCAACGTGGTCAGCAGTAATCCGCAGATCCAGAACCTGGTGGAGCGCCATCCGGAGCTGGGCCACGCCCTGAACAACCCCGACGTCATCCGGCAGGCCATGCAGGTCATGCGCAATCCCGCCATGATGCAGGAGATGATGCGCAACTACGACCGGGCGCTGTCCAATCTGGAGAGCCTCCCGGGCGGGTTCAACGCGCTGCAGCGCTTCTACAATGATTACCAGGTACGCTGGAAATTTATACAAATTTGGAAGTGAATTTTTAGGATTTATTTCTATTTTTACTGGGGTTTATACTTTATTCTCGATTTTTTGCAAATTTTTTTCGAATTAATTCTCATTTTTTTTCGAACAATTTTTTTGAATTTTAATTATTTTTTTTGCGAATTAAGTAATCTTAAAAAGTCGCAGTGTTGGAGTCTGAGCATTCCCGGATTTTTGGATTTTATAAGTCAGAGAAAATAAAATGAATTTTTAGTGAAATTCTGAAATTAGTTGTGGACGTTTTATAATCCGAAAAAATAATCTGAATTCTCATTAAAATTGCCTTAATTCAAATGGAATTTTTGAATAAATTGGCGGTTGGGTAATTGTAAACAGGGAAAATCAGTTATTGAATTAAATTAAATTTTAATCGAGAATTAGATGGAATTTTTTGCTTTCAGTACAATCAGGCAAAACAAAACTAATTTAATTGCAGACGTTAATATTCGTAATTCTTTAATAAATTGTTAACCGTTATTCCACTGTTTTTTGTTGAATCTCCACCGCTTTCCTTCACTTAAAATAAGTTAAACAATTATTAAAAAAATACATTCAGAAAATGTTTAACGGGTTGCTTTTAAAATGAATTGATTTCGACTTGTGAATCATTTAAAATTGATTTTTTAATCCGGATTTCCCAGGAGCCCATGTACAACGCCATGAACAACCAGAACCCCTTCGCCACGCTGCGCAACGAGCCCCCCAACACGGAAGCCCCGCGCGCCGAGAACACGGAGCCCCTGCCCAACCCCTGGGGCGGCGGGGGTGCCGGCGCGGCCCCCACCCCCGCCGCGGGCGGCGCCCCGCGCGCCCCCAACCCCTTCGCCGCGCTGGCGGGGGCCGGCGCCCCGGGGGGCATGCAGGCCATGATGAACCAGCTGAGCGCCAATCCGCAGTTGATGGAGCGCGCGTTACAGAACATGAACAACCCCGAATACGTCCGCCTGGTCAGCGACCCCCGCGGGATGACGGCGCTGCGCGATCTAAACCAATCCTACCGCACCCTCCACGAACTGGCGCCCACGCTGTTCCCCTTCAACCTGCCGTTTACCATCCCCGGGCAACCCCCCGGGGCGGGCGCGGGGGGCGTGGGCCAAGGGTTAAACCTCCCGCCCGCGGCGGGCGGCGGCAACGCGATGCTGGAGCAGATGTTCCAGTCGATGCTGCGAGCGCCCCCCGCCGGGGGTGGGGCGGCGGCGGGGGCGGCGCCTGTCCTCCCGCCCGAGGAGCGGTTCCGCAATGAATTGGTGACGTTGGAATCGATGGGGTTCACGGATCGCGCCGCGAATATCCGCGCGCTGGAGGCGACGTTCGGCGATGTGACGGCCGCCGTGGAGCGGCTGCTGCAGGGCGGGGCGTTCCCGCAATAAAGGCTGAAGTGTCCGCGTGATTTTTCGGAATTTTTGCGGAATATTTGCAGATTTTTTCGGAATATTTGCGGATTTTTTTCGTGTTGCGGCGGTTTAATTCCCAAGGTGCGGCGTGGATGCGGATTATTTATAGTTTGGCGCGCTTACTGACATGTTTTTTTGATTTTTGTGGCGAATGGTTTGTGGATGTTTTTTCTTTACTCACTCTTTCTTTTTTTTGCTGTTAATGCGCACTGCACCTTTAAATTACGAGTATAAAAATTGGAAAAAAATCGTACGAAGTTAAATTGAATAAAATCAAAATAAACCCCGAAAAAGCACTGATTTTCGTCCGTATTTTTCTGTATCGGCTGGTTTTGCATCTGCCTGCTTCCGGATGACATATTTACTACTTGGAATGATTTATTGTGTAATTTATTTATAATTTGCAAATAGAAATGATCCAGAGAAAGTCGGTTTTCGTGAAAAAAATCAAACAGACAAAAATAGGAATTCTCAGAAAATAAAGCACTGAATATTAATTATAAAACGCCCAATCTCACTGCCGCATTGGGCGGTTGCCATTGCGTCTGCCTCCGGAAGTCCCAGAATTTCTTTGTTTACGATGTCCCGTTTAAATATATTTTTGAAACATAAATTTTGTTAGACAGGAAAGCTATTTCCGCGGCCAAACAGCTTACCTCGAAGGAAATCGGTCATGTGCTTTAGGAGATATAAAAAACGTGCGTCGGGCGTGGTTAAAATTCATATTTCAGTTTTATCCCCCAATGATAACTAATTTTAAAATTGATATTTTTTTAAAAATTTAGAGTATTATTTATTAAAAATTTAATTCTACTATTTATAGTAATATTATAATAATTATAAAATGATATTATGAATATTTAATAATTAAAATGAATAATTCTGGCAGCCACCCATCGAATGGCGTTTACGTTGAGTGTGCTCACGGGAGGCGTGGCCACCGCACACGGATGGCTGTTTGCCAGATTTCTTATGCTGCCGTTTTCGTTTTCTGTCTTTCTCGGTTTTTCACTTTCCAAAAAACTGCGTATCAACATTCACCCTTTTTCTTTCCCCTAAATTTGTATTTTTAATCATCGTTTCGACTTGCACTAGATTGCCCTATTAGTGCTGCGTGAGCGGTAATAAATCTCTGCTTGAAAAGTCCGAACCATGCCCGGCGCAGTTGGCAGCCTGAACAGCGTCAGCGTCTTGTGCGACGACAATTCCCTGCGTTTCGGGCGCGTGGTGGACGTGGCCGACAGCGGGCTCTTCATCGACTTTCTCTGCCGCGATCAGCACCGCGTCTTCGTCCGCTTCGGGCGCGTGTTCTTCCCCTGCCCGTTCAGTGCCTATGACTTGCCGGGGAAGGCAGGGAGGAAGGTGCCCGTGCAAGTGCTGCTTCGCGAGGGGCCGACGGGTGCTTGGATGTGGCTGGACGGGGAACTGATCAGCGTCCGCTATCAGAGCTGCACGGCGGCCGTCGTCCACTGGAAGAAGTCCGGCAGTGGTAAGGGTAAGGGTGGCGAATGTTTCCTGTCTAGCTGCGAATATCACAGTACTGAGATGTGGTGTTTAAATACCCTGCACTATTCTGGTTTAAAGCTTGATCTGAAATACTGTGTTTTCTGGAGAATTTGCTCTGCTGCCTCGAATTGGGCGCTGTGAGGCGAGAAGCGGCTCACGTACAGCGATAAAGTCTTTCAAATGATTTCAACGTATTGCGCCGTGGTGCAGTGGTACTGCCTAACGCGGACCTAACGACGTAGCCGGGGTGCGATACCCCCATTCGGGGCAGTTTTCAGCCGCTTCGCGGTTTCCCTCGGATTGCGCCGCCCTGCTTAGAGGCCCTTGCCCTGAATGTGTGCGGGCGTTAAACCAATTAAGCCTTTCATAGTTTTATTACACATCAGTGAGATCGTTTACAGAATCGAAACCCAGCTTTTCAATAGAAAGTGATACTATTTTGAAATTAACGATCGGATTCTGTTTTAAAATAAGTTTTTAGATGGCAGAAATCGGTCAGATTAAAAGCCGCTTAAGAAAATGCAAAGGAGTAACTGTTCACGAAAATTTCTAACCGGAAAAAAGTATTCGCAAAATCAATTTAAAAAATATTGTTATGTCATTTCCAACGCAGCCTGGAGTTCCCGTCTGATTGCATTGTAAATCATTCTGAAAATTGAGCATCACATTATTTCTGCGAGCATTTAAATCGATTTTACGAAAAAAAATTTTAAAATAAAACAGTTGCAACAATTGGCCAAATTGAATGCCGGTTTGATAAAAATAAATAAACCACAATAGCTTTTTGCGCGAAAACGGAAAACGTCCGGATGGAGCTACGCGTTGGAAGTGGTACCGCGGACAGCCCTTAGTATGGGACGGTTACTTGCAGAGGCACGATGGCGGATTCATACATCGACGCGACCTCAAAGAGTGCTGGCGCCGCCGCCGAACTGGCTTGCCGGGAGAAGATTGGAAAATACAAGTCGCTTACTGATCGCTGTAATTTTGTCGCTTTTGCATGTGAGTCTTTTGGCACTTGGTGTGAAACCGGCATTGTTACGTTAAAGGAGATTGGTAAGAAGTTGTTTTTAAGGACGGGTGAGAGTCGCTCTACATGTTTTCGTTTAAGTTTGGAGATTATGCGTGGTAATGCTTTGAGTGTATTGTGCACAGTCCCTTCTCATGTTAACTGGGACAAATTCTTCATTTGATGATATTTGTTGAGCGAAGCTCGCCTTGTACATATTGAGAAATAAAGTTAATAATAAATCGCATATGGGCTAACTGTTGAAAATGATGATGTATCAGCAGCTATTAATATTTCTTTTAATTTCTTTAATAAATAAAAAAGCAATGTTTATTACATAATCTTTAATTCTGACCTTAGGCGGCGATGTACTGTGTTCCGATATCGTCCCCTTGGAACGCCTGCGCCGGCCGCTGGACACCGGCAAACCGATCGAGCCGGGCATGTTTGCCGCGTGCAGTGTCGCGCCGTTGGACAAGACGTTCCGCTCGCTGCCGCCAGCCGAGAGCGCGGCGCTGCTGCAGCGTTGGAAGGATTCCTACGGCCGCGCCGAGTCCCGCCTGCGCCCGGTGGATCTCGTCGACGGTCAGCTGGGCGTGGTCTACATTCCGCGGCTCTGTGACGCTAACAGCCGCACATTTATGGTAAATCGGCGTTTTTTCTACCTTTTAAATGAATATCGAAAATTTTACAGTCCATTTTCTATTCGAAAAAAATTCAGTAGACTTTTCTTTCGGTGTATAAGCATGTGGCGTAATTTCTTTCTTGAAGGCACTGCTAGCATGCATTTGGTGGGAAAGGGGAGTGCACTATACTACATCTGCCACAAAAAAATTCCCTGCTGTCTAGTTAAGAGGATTATAAAAGAGAAAAGTTATTTATAATTTATATGGATAGTTCGTAATTTAGATCGATATTTGGCAGGTATCAGCAATGGCAAATGTACGTACAGGGAATTAGGGTGGGCGCGGAGCGTCGTAGTAGCGACCTTTGAATTTGTATTTGTCCCTGTGTCGCGATAGAAATCACGAGACAAGCTTGTAAAGAACGATCCTCATTTAAGTGCGCTTGTTTGCAAAATTTGAAGAAGATCGGTTCATAATGAGACTTCTACCTGTCCTCGACAGAGCGCCTTGGTAAATCTCCAGTCGGACCTGTTACACTGCCTGAATTCGTCCAGGAACCCTCCGGAAGCCGACTGCAGTATGCTCCCGGCGGAATTGTGGATGGAGGTGTTTTCCCATTTGGACACGGTGACGCAGACGGCGCTGCGCGTCGTCGCACCGACGTGGAACGACATGGTCACCTCGCCGCTGCTGACGGCGACGCTGGTCATTACGAACCGGGAACACGTGCACGGACGTTTCTGGATGGCCGCGGTCGTCTTTAAATGCATGACCGTCCACACCCAGCATGTTGTCCTGGCCGAAGTCGGACGGCCGTTTCGCATGGAGGTAAGCTGTCGTCAATCGAAGCAGTTTTGTGGCGTTTTTCAAATCAAATTTTGAAACTGAAAATTTTATATTTTTGAATTTATTTTCCGAATATTTGAAGAGCTGGAAAAGTGATGTATCGTGATTCGTTATTCCGTCGTATTTTAATTAACCGGCATTTAATTTGACCAGTTTCTTCATTTCGAGAATGATTGTTAAAAATTATTGCAAAAAGTGCACTTTTGAAATTAAAGCTGTAATTTTTGAAATTAATTTTGCGAATCTTTCGTCTGTCTTTAATAAGGAAACTGGCCCGGTACATTGCGTCCAGAATGGTATACATACACTAAAACTTTCGCTTTCGCGCACTCAGAATCACTTTTTTGTAATACTTTATGTCATTCTAAAGCTAAATGATTTGTATACATTGTTCTGAAAACGGTTTGCGCGCGCAACATCCGGTTGTCGAGATATGGCGATCTAAAATGGGCGAAAAGTTTAAATGCATTGGTGTGTACCAAAAGTCTGGTTATTACTCGATCTTCTTGAAACTCTGCTGTAAAAGACACATGCTGAACTTTTAATTACTGTAAAGCGTTAAACTGTGATTTTACATCCGCTTCAAGGATCTGTTGACGGTGGCGGGGATGATCCACTACACCGCGGAACACGACCCCGGCCTCCGCCTGCGCTGTCTGCATCTCCACCGTTTAACCTTACACCTCCTGATCAACGGTGTCACCGATCCCCTGGACTGGACGGAATGCACCGTGCACCGGACGAGCGTCATCGGCGGCCACTCCATTGCCTGGAACAGCGACGGCCGCTACTCCCACCTCCCGGACTTCGTTGAGACCCTCCACAATCTGCCGTGTGAGGCCATCCGCATGACGAACTGCAGCGTGGACCTGGTGTGCTCGCTGAGTAATCGAGAAGGGGATCTTCTGAGCGTTCGTTCCATGCTGGACGCGAGAATGCCGCTGGGCGCCGGGTTCGGGGGCGCGCTGTGGGACGCGCTGGAGGAGGTGGCGCTGGTCGGACCGGGTGCGTGGGATGTGCCGTGTATGTCGCGGTTTGTGGGGGCCATGGGCAGGCTGATGATGGATGATCCGGAGGAAACCGAAATCACGGTCTGCAAGGTTGGTATTAAAACGAGGCTCTTAAGGGAAATGGGCCGGTACATGGTACCAAATTCGTGTAATGCGCGCAAACTTTCACTTTCGCGCACTCTCAAACACATTTTTGTTTCGGTTTATGACATTCTGTAGCCAGAAGATTTGTATACACTGGTGTGAAAACCGTTTGTGCGCGCGACATCCGGTTCTGGAGTTATGGCTGTTTGAAAATTCCGAAAAGTTTAAATGCGTTTAGGTGTACCAAAAGTCTCATTATGGACCGATCCTCCCTCAAAGTTTGCACGTAAATGCTCACAATCATGAAGATCGCACCGATCCAGACGTCCATGATTTTTTTCAAATTTTAAAATGATTTTTGACATTTTTGAAATTCATTTTAAAATTTGAAAAATATGCTAGAACGGTGGATCGGTGTAGAAACTCGAATTGCTTATACAGCGCTTCGCGGGAGCTGACGACGGTTCAGGTTGGAAAAGGATGCGAGGTCACGAAGCCGCTATGATTACGATTACCAGAAGAGAGAAACACCAGTAACTGTGCGGCTAGATCGCAGGCCTGAGTTATTAGAACGACGTCCCGTACGAACGGAAGAAGAAACAGAACTAAAATCAGGTTTAGGAACAGAATGGGCAGCTTCCGATAGTGTGTCTAGTCATGCTACGATCAGGCTAAGCTGATAAAACAGGTAGTCACGCATGGTGAACCGCTTAGACAACATTCATCCGCTTTACTATTTTGGATTGTTTGTCATATTCCTAGGTTGGGTAACTTTTATCTCATAAAATCAAACCAAAAAGAGTATAAAATTTTCCAAATAACCAACACGATTTTCCAGTAGCCTGTTGCAGTCTCCTTGATTGGAGTTTGGCTACTTTTTGTTCGACCAGACGTAAAGTACCTCGGGGTTGTCTGCTCTTGTGTCGAAATAATAGTAATAATAATGATAATAATAATTCAACAATCTGGGTTTTCCGTTGTTAACAGGTATTATGCGCGGTGCAGTCGGACGATCCGCGTCCTTCTTCGCATTACCGCGGGAAGCAGTGGTGCGTGGGCGGACTGGGCGATGTGCAGCTGGAGCAACTGTCGCGCCTGACCCGGGTCTTTCTCCTCCAGCGCTTCGTGGAGACGAGTGTGGAGCCTAAATCCTGAATGGCGTACCGCTTCGCCGGAGGATGGTTCTGCAGTTTTTACTTTGTCAATTTTGATGTCTAGTTTGTGTATACAGTACTGGAGAATCTAAGGGAAGATGTGTACGTTCACGCTGGTGAATAAATTGGTTTGCGCTACTCACAGTTGCGCTCTGTAGAAAATGCGGAGTTGTGAGACGTTATGTTTCTCATGAAATTCAGTGCGTTGCGTGAAGTTTATTTTCCCGAATACATGTTTTAAGTAAAAGAAAGATTAACGGAGAACGAACGGATTAACGGCCTTCTTCTGTGCTCTACGTTTAAACGCGGGAAAGATGGTGCACCACCGAAAATGTGCAAACGCCGCTATTTTGCCGACCGACAGTATGTTGATTGAAACAACAACTCGATTTGTGTCGGCAGGCTGGTCCGTTGTTGAGAAAAGTCGAATTATTCCGAAAACCCGTGATCGTGGATGACTTGGTGACCTAAGTCACTGACCTTTATACGCATGTAGAAATCCAAGCAATTGGCTGCATCCAGTGCAATCTACTTTATACAGCTGAGCTTATTCTTGACCGCACACAAAACACCAGCTGCATTCGACAGAGACTGAACGACTGAACTGCAAAATCAAAACACAAAATAGGTAGTAAAACGATGCTCTTAAAACATATCAACTCGAATTACTTACTCAGCGCTTCGCGGGAGCTGACGACTGTTCAGGTTGGAAAAGGATGCGAGGTCACGAAGCAGCTATGATTACAATTACCAGATGAGAGACACACCAGTTCACTGTGCGGCCAGATTGCAGGAATAATTTATTAGAACGTCGTCCCGTACGAACGGAAGAAGAAACAAAACTAAAATCAAGTTTTGAAATAGAATAGGAAGCTTCCGATAAATGTGTCTAGTCATGCTGGGATCATGGCAGGCTACAAGAACAGGTAGTCACACATGGTGAAGCGCTTAGACAACATTCATCCGCTTTAACAGGAACACAACACTCACAGTTTACCAGGCTTAACAACTCCAGCTCAATTAATACACGCACAGAATCGTTGCAGTGTTAACTGTAGAGCATGATAAATTGCGCAGTTCCAAAATAAGGCTTAAATCGGCTTATTCCTCGCTCATACGCATGCCCCGAGAAAGCGCACGCATAGAAATTCCCGGGTCAAGCGCGACAGTTTCTCCAGCTGCAGACCGTTCAATCTGTCACGGCACCATCGCTTGCCGCGGTAATGCGCGGACGGAAGCGGATCGTCCGACTGCAGCGCACATAACATCTGCAATGACAACAGCGTAGGCTTAAAAAGACATTTCTTTCAGTTTATGGTTCGAAATTCATGAGCGAAGTTTTCACGATGAAAAACTATTCACTTCTGGTATTTCTGTATACCCGGAAATTTTAACACCAGATGATCAAAATATCAAAACATATACTTGAAGTGACCGACATATGAGAAAAACCGCAGTAGATGCTCCAGCGAAACAACTATGTTTCTGTTCTTATAAAGTCCATCTCACCTTGCACGCCGTGATTGCGGAAACCTGACAGTTTTCCGTTGGATTCGTAACAGATTTCAGAAACTGCGACAACAACTGCCAGTCTGCCGGTCCACCTCATTCAGCGCCGACAGCGGCTCCTCCACCGCCTCCCACAGGGCGCTGCCGAACCCGGGACCCAGCGGCAGATCCCACGTACCGGATAAGCGGACGCGGAGACGATCCTCGTCTCTCGCGCTGACGGAACACACCAGGCCAATGGTGCCGTCGAGCAGGCGGAGCGCGTCACACGGCAACCCACCGACGACCTCCACGAATGTCGGGAATCGGCAATCCCCGCCGGGACAATCATCCTCCTCCCCCTCCGTCGTTCGGTGTACCACGCATTCCCAGCCGACGTTACTTCGCGGGACGCCGCCAATCACCAAGTCCCGCAGCGTTACGCCCCGGAAATACAGACACCGCAGGCGGATGCCGGGATGCTGTTTCGCCACGTAGTGGATCATCCCCGCCACCGCTAGAACATCATCCAGATCCGATGGCCTGTTTTCTTCGTCGGCCATGACGACAATGTTGCGAATGTTAGAGCTAGGTGTTTGTAGATAACCGCCGCCATGAAGAACTGGGAATGTTCGTCGTCTTTGCGATTGAGGATCACCAGGGTAGTCGTTAGCGTCGGATGGGTGAGAAGGTGGTTCCATGACGCCGAGACGGCCGCAGCGCTGTTTGCGCTACCGTGTCCAAGTGGGAGAACACTTCCATAACTCCGGCAGCAGTACACTGCTGTCAGACACTTCCGTATATATATATATATATATATATATTGTAGCGATAGAATTTGTACAACGTGTAAGACCACCAGTTTCGAATAGTAATGGTCATTTAACATCAATGATTGGTTGTTGTTTTACTGCATTATGATTCATAACGTCTGATAACGATTCTCCACATTTCTATGGATTTTTACCGGCCTTCTCTCGATGTCTAGAATTCTCACTTTAGTCTTGGAACGCTTGGTTCTCTTGCCGCTTCTCTTGCCTGAATTCTTGCTGATTCTCTTGCAATAAGAAACCTTGCTATGTGTTGCGTTTGCGTTGTTCCGTTTGACCGCTTGGGATGAATCGTCTCATCCCAACCGGTGCCTGCTAAGTAATTGCTGAGTCCACATCCGGCCGCACCGCAGACGGCCGTACCAACCTTACATTACATAACAGCCGCTTAATCGTGGTAAAGGTTGATCACCGCTCCACTAGAACAGTAGCCAGATAGGCCACTGTTGCATGGCGCTCCTGGGTTAAGAGCCACATATTAACTTCCGGACACCGATTCCCGCCAACACTAACCTACTGTCAACATTACACCGTTTCCAGCCGACATTAAATCACATTCTCCCACCACCCTGAAGTCCAAAGCCGCCAAACGCCTAACCAGTGCCGCCAAGCGGAATCTGCACAAGCCAAAGTCTGTTCGTTACGCCGGACCGGAAATCCCGGATTCCCTGAAGACTTTCAAGATTCCCAAACTGCATTTGGGTGAGTAAAACTTCCCACTGTGGAATAGCATTGCGCTTTTGCGAACATTCTGGTTAGATATTAATTAACATCAGTGCGCACATAATATCGATACTAGAAGTTTACAAATCGTTTGCAATTTCATTGTTTGAGTTTTCTCCTTGAATCGGTTGCATGTAACTTACATAATTTTTACGGGTAATACGATTTCTGGATAATAATTTTAACATTACGCATTGCGCCTTTGTCTGCACATAGACGTCGTTGACATTATACGAGTACTTCCCGCGCATCTTATCTTGCCGGTCAGCGCGCCAAAAGTTTGGCGCCGCAACATTACAGTACGTGAGAAATACAGATACAGTATATACAGGACAGTGACGGTTCCGGTCCACTGCTCCCATGGAATCTGTACCTAACATTACACTCGAAGATCAGCTTGACGATGCTTACACTAAGACCGAACTGCAACAGATTGGTAGACAGTTGAACGTTCGCGTCAAAGCGCAGGATAACAAAGCAGTTCACATTACCGCGCTAGTTGGCCACATGTCTGCACAGAATATTACTTTTCTCCAGTTGAGCGTACGTTTCCCGCCGAAATCCGCCGCTAGCGCTCACAGACAAAACATTACAGCTCCAGCCGCGCCTTCTGGTCAACACGTGGACCATGTGCGCGATGAGTCAGATGCGAATGTGAGTGAGCCCGCTGCGAGAGAAACTGTCGTATACACTAACACAGGTCAGCGCGTAGTGTCTGAGAGAGCTGAGAGAGAACCTGCAACACATTCTGCGCCACGCGAATTCTCTCTCTTAGATCTTCCCAATGACGCTCTCGATCACACTGAGAGTCCAGTACGGCACAAGGCCAGAAAATTGTATCACAGGCTGGGAGAGAAATTACCGGATGAGGGAAGAGAGGATCTGGATGATCTGTTGAATGAGACACATGTTACGTCCATTGAGTTGGCACAGGCGCTCGCTCAGAATGTTGTGAAGGCGAGAGACGATGAGATTAAAGCGCTGAAGGCAGAGCTCGCTGCCGCACGCCGCATGTACACTGATCAGCCAGCGCATTCGAGTACAGTACCGATGCACGCACGTTCTGCATATACTGATACATTAATAATGCCCAGCACAGAAGCTGTGTATACCGCGCCATTATGTGATCGAATGCCTGCCGCACTGCATACGCCGCTTGTACCTACGAGTACGCATCGCGTGCCGCGCAATAAAGTCGAAACACCTGATCTGTTTACAGTGCAGCCAGTTGCACCCACGGTCAACTCTACTACTGATATTAATTCACTTTTGCAAGCAATGTCCGTTCAGAATCAACCCCGCGAGACTGCAAAAGACTTCAAAATTCAAACTTTTGAAAATAAACCGGCATATGTCATAACTGCCTTCTTTCAACAATTCGAAAGAGTTGCAGCGAGATTAAATTGGGATTCAGATAAGAAAATAACATCACTACCAAACTACCTTGGCGAAACTGCCCGTGCTTATTTCGAATCTTTATGGCCTACGCACGCTAAGAAACATTATGAGGTCTGGAAAGATGCAATGATCGAGCGATTCCTACCACAAGACTATCAACTTAATAAGAGAATTGAACTATCAAAAAAAGTTTTCAAAAAAGGGAGTGACATTTCTCTGTTCTTTGACGAACTGCAAGTACTCTTTACGGAAGTTGACCCTTTAATGTCAGAGCAGAGTAAAATCGCTGAAATTACCCGCGCCATTAGCGACATTCCGGAATACAGAAAGCTTTTGGCCGCGTCCAAACCGACTACTGTAAGAGAAATGCGTGCCTTTCTCACGACCCTCGGTGTCGTAGATCGCGTAGAAGCGCCAGGTACAGACACTAATCCTATCGAAATTAATTTCGCCGACCAGAACAAAAAAATTAATTCATCGGAACATACACGTCGTGACCGATCGTCCAGCGGTAACAGGCAGCACAGTCGTGAACGATCTTATGGAGACCGCCGTGATGACAATTACCGGAACGCGAGCCGTGATCGGTACACCCGTTCAGACAGCAGAGATTATGGTCGCAGCAACCGTGAGGGACATTATTCCCGTAGTAGTGCTGACAGCAGTTCACACCGTCCAGATTACTGTGACCGGCTCAGTAGAGACAGATCACGCAGCAGTGACATCCGCCGGTATGATGATCGGTACCGCTCGCGGAGTCGCAATTATGGTAGACAGGACAGCCGCCCCGAGCGCCGCTCTCCCGACCGGCGTTATGACAGTAATTCCCGCGATCGATTCCGTGGTGGTGACCGCCGTGACTCGTCGTCATCACGAGATTTCCGCATTGACCGCAGATATGTGGACTTCGACAGTTACAGACTGTCCAATGGTAAACTGTTCTGCCCGAAGTGTTATGACTTTTTACACTCGTACCGTGAGTGCAACAAACGCGAAAAAGATGACAAATTTAAAATTGCTCGTATCTGCCCTGGCGAAATCATTGATAAAGTACAGAAAGAATACGATTACTTTGTCGAGCTGCGTCTATCCAAACAGGGCAACAGCTTCTGGAGTACACCGCAGGGAAAAGATTGAGACCATACCGTAAAGGAGGGCCGTATGGTCATCAGTACATACCTCCCGTATATTACAGTATTCCTGAAACCGACAGTGAAACTTCCGACAGCGAAAGTATTGACAGCGGACATGTCAGTGATGAGTCTTCTCCAGAAATTAATGCATTCAATGTCAAAATGAGTGAAACTGTTTTACCAATATTACCCAGTAAAAAGAGTGAATATGCCGCATATAAAATGCCAAAGACAGTGAGTCCTACTTATATCATGCTGAAAATTAAAGACAAAATGTTTCGTGTTCTAATCGATACTGGAGCAAGTTTTTCTTTAATTTCTGAAATTCTTGCAGCAAGTCTAAAATTAAAGTTCAAACGCTTCGCAGACGGTGCTCCTAAATTAAAAATTGTCACAATTTCCAGCCGGCAGTTTTCTCCTGAATCTTATTATACTGAGGTTGATATGGAAATTATGAACCGAGTTATTCGCCATCCAGTATATATATTATGTAACACTCCTGGCGATATGTTCATATTAGGAAATGACTTTCTAATGGAACATAACATTTGGATTAACAGTCATAGTAACCGAATATGTTTTGAGGATGAGCCTCGTGTGCCTAAAACACAGAAATTACTCCGTCGCTCCCCGATAGTGTCTGATGTACAAGATATGATGATGGCAGACATGTTTGTACCGCGAACAAGTTTCGTACGTAATTATCGGACAAAATTAAAAGAACAGCGCTCAGCAAGCGATCTTACAGAAACTATCACGGAAGCGCAAAATGAGCAGCATGACCAGGCTGGTTCCGATATGGATGCCCCGTGCAGTACTCGTACAGATGCCGGGAATACAACTACAGAGTACAGCTGCACACCCGAGATATTAACACACGAAAATGTTGCGCCTTCAGAAATGTTACTGGATACTCGTACAGAACAAACACCATCACCTAATACATTAATTGAAGATACTCCTGCCCGGTGGCGCTCGAGCGTCCCGCGTCTCCATGGCCGTCACCGTTAGATACATTACCTACAGTAAGTGCAGATGCCGACCCGGTGCTAAGCTGGGATAGATCAGGCATTAAATTAGCATTTACTACCACTTTACCGGCTAAACATGGAATAGTACTTACAGTTGCCGCTCCCGATAAGTACACAGGTGATATTATGATTACCGGCAATAGAACATTACTGCACCAGCATCTAGTTGCCATACCCAACAGCATCATT
Source organism: Paramacrobiotus metropolitanus (assembly GCF_019649055.1). Taxonomy (NCBI): domain Eukaryota; kingdom Metazoa; phylum Tardigrada; class Eutardigrada; order Parachela; family Macrobiotidae; genus Paramacrobiotus; species Paramacrobiotus metropolitanus. The sequence goes on along the minus strand of NW_026570463.1, from coordinate 20,715 downwards.
AAAGCAGAGAATGGTGACGTATCGATATTAATCACAAACTTTTCTGGGAAAGATGTCAGACTGAAAAAGGGCGTTCTCATTGGCCACATGGAGCCAGTCGATACATATGGTGAAATTGAAGTGTCTAATATCGAAACTACAGATACAGTACTTGATAAATCAGAGCTTATGGAACACATTAAAGAGCTAAAATTTGACAAAATCTTACCACTGAGCAACGTAATATATTAATCCGACTACTAATTAAATACCAAAACGTATTTCCAAACAAAACCGCCCACTTGGCGAGTGCAGCCAAGTCACACACGATATCGATACAGGTGATAATAAACCCGTCAAGAAATTACCGTACAGAGTTTCGTATGCTCAACGTGTAGAAATTAATAAACAGGTGCAGGAAATGCTTGAGAAGAATATTATACGACCGTCCACTTCGCCGTGGGCGTGCCCGGTATTGCTTGTAAAGCGTAAAGGAAGCACGTCGGCTCCGCGCTTCTGTTGCGATTTACGTGGACTGAATGCCGTGACAGGGCGCCCGCTATGGCCCCTACCCCGAGTCGATGACGCCATCTCGTGTTTTGGGTCATCTAAATATTTTAGCAGTCTTGACTTTAACAGTGGTTTTTGGCAGATACGTATGTCTGACAAAGATATTCCTAAAACCTCTTTTGTAACGATGGATGGACAATACGAGTATCTTCGCATGCCTTTCGGGCTATGCGGAGGCCCGGCTACTTTCCAGCGTGCGATGGATTCGATATTAAGCCACCTGAAGTGGCGGGGTGTCATCTGCTATGTAGATGACGTCCTCATAGGTGGTGAGACCTTTGAGGAACACATTAAGCTACTGGAACAGGTGCTCAAAGCAGTTAGTTCCGCAGGGTTTACGATCTCCCCGAAAAAGTGTGAGCTAGGGTTTAGTAAAATTAAATTTTGGGTCATATTATTAGCCGAGATGGAATTCAACCCGACCCTTCGAAAATAAGTGCCATCGCTACGTTTCCTACACCGAAAACGCCCAGAGATATTAAATCTTTTGTTGGTGCGCTTAGCTACTACAGACAGTTTATCAACGGGTTTTCAACATTAGCTGCTCCACTGCTCAAATTAACTCGAAAAGATGTACCTTTCCGTTGGTCGGATGAGGAACAAAACGCTTTCGAAAGCCTGAAAACGTGCCTAACAACCGCACCGATATTAAAACCTTTTGATCATACATTACCAACTCAAATTAAAACGGACGCTTCTGGACTAGGCGTCGGCGCCATACTGGAACAACAACATGCCGACGGTTGGCATGTCGTTGCATACTCTTCAAAAATGTTGGACAAACATCAGCGTAATTATATGACGTCCGAAAAGGAACTGTACGCAATTGTCTTCGCAATAAAGAAGTTTAAACACTACTTGGCAGGAAAGCACTTCGTAGTTATTTCCGACCACTCTGCATTACAATTTTTACTAAATCTCAAAGAACCACAAGGTCGTCTAAACCGATGGAGTCTCCTGCTGCAAGAATACGATTTTAAAGTGCAGTACCGGAAAGGCCGTCTGCATCAAGACGCAGACCTTTTGAGCCGGTACCCCCATGAGCAAGCTGATATTAATGCAGACGACTGTGAAATACCCGTGTACGCAATATTACCGGACCAAAGTCGTGACACTTTGATCGCCGAACAGTCCGCAGATGAATTTATTTCAAAAATTAAGCTACTTGTATCAGATGACACACAGTATCTGGAAGCGACAAGAAATCTTCAACGATTATCAGATACATTTCGTCTAATGGATGGTATATTATACAAGTTCAGGCTTCGTAAAGGTAAAAGAATATTACTTGTTTGCATACCGGCCAGTATGCGAGCCGAGATTTTGTACGCTTGCCATGATTCCCCTCTTTCCGCTCATGTTGGGTTCACCCGCACTTGGCATGCTGTGTCATCCCGTTACTATTGGCCGAGAATGTTGCATTACATTAAAAATTATGTTGATGCGTGTGAAGCCTGTCAGAAACGTCACAGCGTAAACATTACACCGACCGGATACTTGCAGCAAATTAAACAGTATGGTATTTTGGAGTCGTGGTCGTTCGACCACGTTGGTCCCTTTCATGCGTTGCCGGACAACGCAAAATACATTATTGTAGCAGTTGAGAATGTTTCTCGTTACGTCGTCACCAAAGTCGTTAAGTCTACCGGCATGGAAGAGACAGCTCAGTTCTTTATCAACAATATTATATTGCCCTTCGGTCCGCCGCTGCACATCACTTCTGATCGTGGTGTTGCATATACCAGCAAAATTATTCGCAAAATTAATGAAGTTTTACAAATTGACCATCAGTATACAACTGCATTTCACCCGCAGTCGAACACGTTAGCAGAGCGTTTCATGCGGTTTCTTGGAGAAAAATTAACTATGTACGTTAATTCCGAACAGAATAACTGGGCACAGTACATACCGTATATTACGTATGCTTACAATAATACGAAACACTCAACTACTCTGCATACGCCATATTATTTGTTGTTCGGTGTTGAAACACGATTGCCTCTTGATACTATCTACGGGAATATTAATTCGGCTAACTCTAATGAAGTTACGATAAAAACGTACATCGAACAGCTGCGACAGAAATGGCATCATGCAGTGGAATTCGCTAAAACACTCACTGACATTACGCACGAGAGGAATAGTGAAAACTACGACCAAAATAAAGTCGGTATTCCGTTCAGTGTTGGAGATTCAGTTTACGTAAAAGATGAACTACGAGTTGTTGGTCGCACAGAAAAATTAACTAATAAGTTTAAAGGTCCATACATTATTACGAACGTTTTCGACAATGGTAACGTTGAGGTCAAGCTAGACCAGGCAAAATCAAAACGTAAACTTATTGATGTTGTTCACGTTTCCAAATTAAAGTCATACAAACATTACGATGCCGACGTTCTAGCTAGCCGGAATGCATTTTTACAGAAACTACGACCTCGAGATGTAAAGACAACTGGCGATGCGTAATCGTACATTAAATTAATTAAACTACTACGAGTACAGTACATACTCGTATAAACCTTGATATTAGATTAACTGTGTTTCTGCGTTGATTTAGCCTATACATTACAATGTTGCAGTTTCCCTTATTCGTAGATGTAAATTACGAAGACGTGCGCATTCTAACCGGCAGTACTTTAACTGATGCGCATTAAATTAATACAGTATACATTATGTAGACATGGACGTTGACGAGAGCACCGGCACCGGCATGGACACCAGTGACCAGCAGCCGCAACAGCTATCAGCACCGTCCAGCTCTGTTCCGGCTACCGAACCCGAACTCGTAACGCATGCGGACTACAACGATCCGCTATTTCAGGAAGACACTTCGAATATTAACCCGTCCACCACTCGTGAACCACTGCTGAACGCTCCCACAGAAGAGAAGGATGAACTACCGTACAATGGTCAGAGCTTACAGTACAACAGTGCTCGTCGTGGTAGTCATCGCAATGGTCGTAACAATTATGGAAACATTAATCGTGGTGATCGTCGTCAGCGCAACTACCCGGCTGTTGACCCACCAACTGAAAACATTCGTTACATTAACCGCGGCATTCGCCAAACCGCTGAACTCGCCACGTACCAGGAATTCAACCCATACATCGGGTTCCATAACAAAACACCACGTGAACATTATCGTCGGCACATGGATAACATTGACATTGCCGTTGCGCGTGCTGCTGGAGACATTAACACTACTACCGATCCTACAGAACGTGAAATTAAGCTCGCCCAGAAGCAGGTTTTGTGCAACACGTTCACCTTTCTCGATCGCCTACGCACGAATCACGAAAACGCGGACACCGACAAATTCTGTTCGTTTCCGGTTCCGATGGACACCGTCCTTAGTCCACACTACTTCCAAAGCTGGCGTTTTGATCGTTTCTCGCGCTCTCCCTGGATCTGCTATCAGGGAGATGATGGAAAGTGGTTGTACGAACACCGTACTGGCTTCGTTTACCGTTACATTAACAATGGACAGCGTCAAGGATTTGAACAAGTCGAACAGTACCCGAAGTACTTTAACCCGTACCGATACTTTACCGTAGATGCGCCATTCATGCCTGGAGAAATTAACTGGGATGGTGCATTCACTGATGAAATTCGTGCTGACAAAATTAAATCGCTCCGCGAGTACGATGCGCAGCTGGCCGCCACGGCTGCAGTGCCAGCGTATAACCAGAAATTACCGGTTGTCGAAATGCCGGATATGCCTGTTGGTTTGAACATTAACCGGGACGTAGCTTCCATCATGACCGCATTGGGCATTCGTGGTTATGCTACACATGACATTAAACCGCAGTCTTCGACTACCGTGAGGGACAAGGACAGCCAGATCCAAGACCTACGCCAGCAGATTGACCAGCTCCGTAACCAGATGGATCGTATGCGTGATGCCGACCAGCGCACCTACCGGAAATGACGGAACAACAGCGGACACCGCCTGATGAATCCTAACCGTTGGATGGACACCACAAGTGGATCCACCATGTTCGTTTAATGGACTGCATTTAATCAAGTATTTTTCTAATTTTCTTTTCATTTCTGATGTTGTTTTATTTTGTTTTGTTTAAGCAGCATCTTGATGAGACAAGTATATCTCATCGCTACCGTGAGGGATGTAGCGATAGAATTTGTACAACGTGTAAGACCACCAGTTTCGAATAGTAATGGTCATTTAACATCAATGATTGGTTGTTGTTTTACTGCATTATGATTCATAACGTCTGATAACGATTCTCCACATTTCTATGGATTTTTACCGGCCTTCTCTCGATGTCTAGAATTCTCACTTTAGTCTTGGAACGCTTGGTTCTCTTGCCGCTTCTCTTGCCTGAATTCTTGCTGATTCTCTTGCAATAAGAAACCTTGCTATGTGTTGCGTTTGCGTTGTTCCGTTTGACCGCTTGGGATGAATCGTCTCATCCCAACCGGTGCCTGCTAAGTAATTGCTGAGTCCACATCCGGCCGCACCGCAGACGGCCGTACCAACCTTACATTACATAACAGCCGCTTAATCGTGGTAAAGGTTGATCACCGCTCCACTAGAACAGTAGCCAGATAGGCCACTGTTGCAATATGCATAGCCAATAATATGTAATATATATATAATAATAATAATATAACCAATATATATATATATATGTAATAATAACCAATATAATAATAATATATATCTTATTTATATAAAATAACCATAATAATAATAATATGTAACCAATATATCTGTATGTCTTATATGTAATAATATGTATAATAATATGTATATTATAATATAACTAATATGTGTATGTTCTTTAACAATAATAATATGTATCATGTATGTATGTAATAATATAATAACAATAATAACATGTATATGTAACAATATTAATATTACAATATGTAACAATAATAATAATAACAATAATAATACATATGTATATTGTTGATGACATGTATGTGTAATAACATATCAATAACATAATAATAATAACCAATATGCGTAATAATAATAATAATATGTAATAATAATGTGTAATGTATAATAATAATAATATGTATGTATATATGTATATATATATATATATATATATATATATATATATATATATATATATATATACATATATATATGTGTGTATAAATGTGTATATATATATGTGATGTAAATGTAGTGTATAGTTATATGTAATGTGAATGTTTATATGCATATGTACAGTGATGTAAATGTACAGTTCGCAGTCGCACATCTACTAAAGGGAAATGGCCCGGTACATGGTACCAAATTCGTGTACACACAGGAAAACTTTCACTTTCGCGCAGTCTTAAACGCTTCTTTAATTTGATTTATGACATTCTGTAGCCAGATGATTTGTAGACATAAACGTGAAATCCGTGTTTGCGCGCAACATCCCGTTCGCGAGTTGTGGCCGACAGTCATCTACTCCGTACCTGGAAATGGTCGTCGTTGGCGACACAGTTCTCCCACTATTGGGGCACGTACACAACACCCAACCAGCCGTCCACCAGCTCCACTATCCGCATGAATGACTCCGGTTGGTAATGGACAGAATCGTCACCCTGCACCGTCGCTGCCTCGATCAGCCGGGTGGCCGTTTCCCGCGACAGCGAGCCAAACTTCTGCAGCGGCACGCTGCATTTGGTGAGCATTCCCGGTTTTATGCAGTTGCAGCGTCGCTCCAGAGACTCCTGGCGGGGCGTCAGACGCGAACGCAGACGCTCCCGAGGGACGATATCGGTGCAGGGAACCCCGCTCATGCCTCTCCACTGGACGACGCCCACTTCCACGCTCTGGTACGGCACACTGGTCAGGTCGGTGTCCAACCACACCTACGGTCCGGAGGGGGTATCGCGGACCAGCGCTTGCACATCCAGGTGTCTCTACTTAGCGTGGAACTCCGCGAGATCCGTTCGACCGATTCGGACGCTGGGGATGAAGACCCGCTCGACGGGGACAAGGTCGCGTCGCCGGTTAGTACAGAGCATGTCGATAAAGAGTCCGCGGTCGGCCACGTCGACCACTCGGCCTAAACGCATACAACCGTCGACGCCCAGGAAATGGACGCTGTTGATGCGGTCAGTGTAGATGGGCATGGTGGATGTCGGCGAGGAAGGAGGAAACCCAGTCCCTAAGGTGCAGTGCAGAATGCAGATCGACCAAAACTGTAAAGACTTCCAGATTCCAAGTAAAGCGATCGAGCATAACTGTGCAGCTTTATCGGAAGATCGTCAAGCTGTTTCTAACTTTCCTCCTTCCTTGGTGCGTATGGAACGCTGCGATAAAATTTCGATATAGCCAAACAGTGAATCGCAACGGTTCAACTACAGGTTCTACAACCTATTTAAATAAACAAATAAAAGATTACTCCAACCGTTTTCCAGTTCCGCGTTGAAAGTAAGTATCCACTCGTTCAGGCTTGTGCCAGACGATACATATTACATGTGCTGCTGTCATGGAACAGCATGAACTAGCCTGTACACCACAAGCGGCACCCTATCATTTCGGAAACCATTCATTTCGGAAATCATTCATTTCGGAAACCATGCATTTCAACACTTTTCCTTTACAGTTAGTCACGGAAAACGTTATTTTGGCCATTATTGTATAGAAACAATTATACAATTGTGAATTGTGAATTGTCAACGAAAAAGCATTTCAGGGATCTTTTTCATAAACTGTTATGTACTGTACTGAACTGGCAACTGCCACGTCGACGGTTCGATTTGCTTGTGTTGTGGGTTACAATGAGAGCACAAGAATTAACTGCATCTGTTCTGGTGCATAGTTTGTACTCGTACCATGATACTTATTAAAGGTTCCGCATACGAAGTACTGTAAAATAATCGACCTCAGCAATGTTACCCGCATTTAGCGACTATTAGTGCGCACGATCGATTACGGCTGCAGATAAGCGGCGTCATAACCAAAACAATAATCTTTGGTACACGAAAAAACCACAGCAGTTGCGCGTAGAAGTATTTCATAAACCGTGCCCATAAACCATGCATTTACATGTTACAGCCTAACGTGAGACGTGCCGATAAAACAATAATATGTTGCGTTGAAATGAAGATTGTACAGAATTTGTACATGGATTACTGTTATGTCGGGAACCCGTTTAATTGTACAGATAAAAAGTACACAGACTGTACACTGCCTACTAAACATAATACAGGTCGGTCGCGCCAAGTGTGGACAGTTGCACAAAATAAATTTTAATACATTTCTGTAAGTAGTTTTAACATTAACTTTGCACTTTTCTTGTGTAACTTTTCATTGCGGACAAAATAATAATAAAACCGGAACCTTTTAACGTTTTCGTAGGGGGCAGGGTGGAGCTTGAGGAAGAAGGGTAGCGGGCGTTTTCGGGTGTTTATAACTTCCCTTCTAAAAAATTCAAAAGGTGATTTTTTTGTAAGGACTTTTTTAAAAACTATTGAGTGACCCAAAAGGTGTCCTCTGTGGGTAAGTAAAAGAATCTTGCGCTATCCGTGCTCTTGGAAATTTCAATAAAAGATGTATCGTCCATAGACCTGTATGTTAAAAGCCACCGTCAAAAGGATGTGGTTGCCTGGAGCGCGGCTCGCGTTGGGTAAGATGTTAGCAATATAAAGGAAGGTAGAAAAGCAATTTTGTAAGACCACTTCGTTAGTTGGTAGTTCTCAACCACTTACAATTTTTAAAAGATTATTGACTGATCATGAATATTTTTTATTAGGCAGTGCGATTTTTGTAAGAAAATAGAAAGTTAAAATTCTGCTGCCGATCCCTACATATTAGCTTCTAATGCAGAAATAGGACTAAAAAAGTTGCTGTAGATAAAGAACTATCATATGAAAATAACGAAAGCATTTTGGGGTTCAACGGTAGCAGCTGAGAATTTTTTGTTACTGTCCACACTTGGCGCGACCGACCTGTAGTACCAGTTTAATATAGTAATATTAAACTACTGTTATAATAGTATTGCAAGTACAAGTGATAACGTATGGTTTCCGAAATGAATGGTTTCCGAAATGAATGGTTTCCGAAATGAATGGTTTCCGAAATGAATGGACACCGTACAGGCACACACGCTTAAAGCGGAACCGCACCAGAGAATAGCCGGGTACGTTGTGTCATAAACGAAAGCGCAGTCTGTCAAACGCTTGCGCTAAGCCGGTGCTAATACCTCCAACCGCAAATCCATTTAAAGCGCCATCTTGCTGTTTGTTGGCGGGAGCCCGAGCAGGGACTGAGACCGCTTCTGCAATAAACCGGCACACAGTAAAATTAATGTCAAAAGCAGCATAATTTTAGAGTAGATGTTTTACTATCCCAACAGACCGAGCGATGACACAGCGTACAAAAGATCCAAGGACATGAATCCGAGCGGCCGAAACCTGATGCAAAACTTCAATACTTAGAAAATCTTAAATTTGCTCCTTGTACGATACGGTCATATATCTGGGCTCCCGGCTTAGGAATCTGCCGTTGATGTTGTCATGAGCATGACTGGTAGAATTACAGTTTGTATGGACAGTCATGTCGTGGTACAGTACTTCTATGGATGGAAGGGATTAGTGGGTATGAATCATCGCTATATTGTTTTGCATAAGTACATTGTGGACAGACAACAGGCAGCAATAACTGTACATTAGTAACTATACCGGGATTGTCCTATGAGAAACTATAGGAAGAATATCAAGGAAGTGGCCCAAAAGTGTTAACCAGTGAAGATCGTGTTAAGTGGACTTTAATCATTAATAATCCGTCGACGAAAACTGGTTCAATGTTTTGTCTACGAGTACATGTTAATTTAGACGCATTTCATTTGTGTTTTTTGCAAAATGCATGGAATATCATTGTAGAGTGTGATGGAAGAACAAGTCTGGAGAGAGTTAGTTATCGCCTTTCAACAGTCGGATAATGGAATATTCTACGGATGGTTTTCTATAGGCTGACGGTCGCTCAGCGACTACTGTGTTTTAAATAGTTAACAAAGGTCAACGTGGTCGATTGGGTTAGCACGTCGTATCTGAGTTAGGTATTTAATAAAGCGTCAGTAGTCACACGCTGTTGACAATGCAGCGTCCTGAATCTCAATAACAAAAAGTCAAAATCACAGATTCAAAATTTTCGAATCAAACTCAAATCGGATTTTGAAAATGATTGGCTGGTAGCACGGTGCGTTAGAATCTTAAGAGAAGTGACCCCGTACATGGTGCCCAATTCGGGTACATACACCCGGTACTTGCTCGTTCGACTGCAAAAGTGGACCATCTGTGTTTTCTTAGGCGTTCTTAGGTTTTTTCTTAGAGTGAAACTGACAGGAGCCGCTGAATTTGGCTTTTTTTGACGACTGAGACTTGACAACGCTTCTGGCATCCAGTGACTAAACGATTTATACTGTTCTCCGAATTCTGTGCTTAACTTCGAAATGATTTCTCCATAATATTATCTCCTGAAATTATGTCTCCGTCTGTACTTATTAAGGACAATGGCCCGGTACATAGCGTCAAAAACGGGATACATATACCACAACTTTCGCTTTCGCGCACTCCAGAGTCCAGTCCAGATAACACATTTTCATAACACATTACAGATATGTCATTCAGAAGCTAAATGATTTGTATACATTGTTCTGAAAACCGTATGTGCGCGCAACATCCGGTTGCCGAGATATGGCAAACTAAAATGGACGAAAAGTTTAAATGCATCGTTGTGTACCAAAAGTCTGGTTATTACCAGATCTGCTTGAAACTTTGCAATAAAAGGCGCATGACCATAAAGTCGAAAGTAAACCAGTTTCAGGTCGTTAGCGCTTTTCCATAATTTTAAAATGAAATTGAAATTTAGAAATTCATTTTAAAGTTGGAAAAAAACGCTATGGATCTGATATTGGTTCGGCCATGTGTCTTTTATAGCAAAGTTTCAAAAAGAACGGGTAATAACCAGACCTTCGGTACACACCAATGCATTGAAACTTTTCACCCATTTTAACTCGCCATATCTCGGCAACCGGATGTTGCGCTCGCAAACGGTTTTCAGAACAATGTATACAAATCATTCAGCTTTAGAATAACATAAAATATTACAACAAAGTAATTGGGAGGGCGCGAAAGCGAAAGTTTTAGTGCATGTATCCCATTTTTGATACCATGTACCGGGCCATTTCCCTTACGAGAACTTCGTTCACGTATTATTATTATTATGTTGTACGAGCTTGTCCGGTAATTTCCTACGTAAAGGTACAAACAGCACATATTAAGCGCCGAGTTTGCTCTATGGCAATTGCCACTACACTACGTCGTAAATTTGTGTATTTCCCTGTATTGATTCGTACGAAATTACCGGACAAGCTTGTATGTGTATGCTGTATCGTGGCGGTAATATATAGAAGGGATAAGCACGCCACGCCTACTTCCGGTGCTACGTCACGACAAGGCCGTATTGTCGAAATGGCGGGTCACTAACGAACCCATCAGCTTGAAGGGAGCCGAACTCGAAGCAAGAAAAGTTATGTCAGATCAACAAACCCCGCTAAATTATCCTTTATGCCACAGTTCAACTGTTCAGTGAATCGCCTGAACGTTTACTACCTTGTTCGACCGTACAGCCTGGTGCCTTGACTAATTCTGATTGCACAGACCGAAGTTAGCGAATTGCATGGTCCATTGCAGCGGATTAAAGAACCATGGCAAATAATTCCTAATTTGGCAGTTAACCTATGGGATACTGTACTGGAAAGTTAAATCAGTCTTTATGATTATCAGACTTGTAATTTGGATAAAAATATTCGAAAGTAGAAACGGGATCGCCATTGATTTTGCTTCTACGGCAGCTCTTTTTACAGGCAGTCTGGCTGGAGCTCAAACATTCCGATGGCACATTCGTAATCCAAGATGTCGAACCCACGAACCGGCCTCCATTTTAACGGATCCAGAAAACTACCTTCACCCCAACAAGGTATTCTGCCTTAGATGCTCTCATGTATCCAGTTCAGTTAGAAAAGTCCGAAAACGCTCACAGAATCCGCAAAAACTGCTCGAAATGAATCGGCTCTATATCTCTTAAAAGAGACACTGTTATTATTATTATTATTATTATTATTATTATTATTATTATTAATTATTATTAATTATTATTATTATTATTATTATTATTATTATTATTATTATTATTATTATTATTATTATTATTATGCTATTATTATTATTATTATTATTATTATTATTATTATTATTATTATTATTATTATTATTATTATTATTATTATTATTATTATTATTATTATTATTATTATTATTATTATTATTATTATTATTATTATTATTATTATTATTTATTATTACATTACTATTATTATTATTATTATTATTATTATTATTATTATTATTATTATTATTTAATATTATTACTATTATTATTATTATTATTATTATTATTATTATTATTATTATTATTATTATTATATTATTATCATTACCACTCTACAGTACCCACACTTCATTAACGGAGATATCTTACAAGGCTTTTGGAAAATTTTTTTTTTTTTTAGTTTTTTGGTTGATTTTTATGAGTACCCAACGTAGGAATCGAACCAAGGAAACCCAGGATATGTTCTTACTATCAACACGCAATGGGCATTTAACATAATTATTAAATGTACGATTATTATCATCACTGGGCAGTAAGGTTTCAAGTTTAATGGTTTAACGTCCGTACATATTCGCTGATTCAGGGCAGGAGCCCATTCGAGGCAGCAGACCCTCACAATAACAACAATTCTCCAGAATACACTCTACTTCAGATCAAACTTCAAACAGGAATACAGCAGCGTATTTAAACATCACAGCTCAGTACACTGTAAATCCCCTCCTTTACAAGCACATTTTGTGGCCAAATCTCAGGTTCCAGAATTGTTTTCGCCATGTTTTTAAACGTAGTAATACGGGCAAACGTGGAAGATCATCTATCTCCCCGAGCAGGAACGTGTACACTCACAAATCTTGATGGGAATCCAGACTCCATTTACGGAGATATCTACTCTGGCAACAGTAGCCACCGTGTTTAAAGTTCGCTTAAAGAATGATGTGATTGGAAAATCTTGTAGATTCTCAATATGCTACGTTATCTGATTCGACTTTGATTCTAAATTAACAGTACATAGCAGTATATTACTGCTAAGGGTCCTGGTTGTTAATGGTTTTCGTTTAGCCATATCCGAGAGTTTAAACGGAGATGAAATGCTCAAAACGATGGATCAGGCGCAACGCCGCACAGCACTCCTTCCTGGCCGACCTGTTGCCAAGCAATACAGGCGCAGCAGAGCGATGTGGGCGGAGGACAAGCAAGACGCTCAAGGTTAATACAGTACAGAGGGTGAGCCACCCACATTGGCACACTGCACAAACTGATTTTTTAAAACTTCCTTTCGTCTTCAACAATTTTTTCAAAAACATTACCCGATAGCCTGGGGTATTTTGTACTTGATAAATATATCTGAGCTTAGTAAAAGATGTCTTTCAAAATCCAGGAAGAAAAACCTGGAGCGGGGTAGAAAAACAGTGCGTTTCAAAACTGGAATGCCTTTCGCAAAACAAATTCCTGAAAAACCCCCTTTACCGCATCAGCGGATTTAAAAGAACTTGAGTCTAGAACTCACAAATAATTTCCTACCAAAAGTGTGCCAATGTGGGTGGCTCACCCTCTGTACATTCTTCACCGGCATTTTTGTTTTCGGTGCGAGTAGCATCCACAAAATATCTTAATGATGAATGCTGTGTCTGTTGAAGTGGATGATACGCTGCAGCAGCAAGTGACCGAACACGACGGTGTCATCGCACAACTGACGACCGAGATCTCCGCGAAGGACCGGCTTCTTGTGGATCTGCAGCTGCGCTTGCAGCAACTGGAGAGCAGTTTAGCAGAGGAGAAAGCGCGCAGTGCCAAGCTCCTGCAGTTCAGCGCCACCATCCAACGGCTGCTCGCCAACAACCCGGATGTTGTCGGACTACCACAGACGCCGGCGGCCGCTCCGCTTTCCTGTGTCGTCACTGCTGCAAAGTAAGAACCCGCATGTTCTCGTTCAAGTTTTGCCTAACTAAGCCGTATCGTCTGGATTCTGCGCTAATGCAGAACACGCGTAATGGCATGATAATCTCTATAAACAGGATTTGGTGTTACTCGAAGTCTGCTGCCGCATGTCAGCGCTCTTTTTGGGTCGGCCAAGATTACCTTTGCCTTTGCACTTTGCCTTTTTCAACTTCACCTTTTGCCTTTACCTTTGCCGCCGCCATTACCTTACCGTTTTCCATTGACCTTCCCAAATACCGTTCGAAATAACCTTTACCGTTGGCTTTAACCGTTGCATGACAGACTGCCGTCAAACACTTTACCATTCCCGAACTCCACTAGCGCCGTTATATTTTCGGCATGAAAATTATGAATTTTTTTTGCTTTATGTGTTACTGTCACATTAAAATTATAACATCGTAACCATTTCTGATTGTACATGGTACATTGATACTGTCCGTCTCCCCGCTTTTTCACAGCGCAGTAATAAATTAATAGAATTACGTAAACGCGGATACTCGCTGGCGCGGTGTCCTGGTTAGGTAGAAATAACTGTTCGCAATTACTATGTGTGAGACCGGGATCACTAGCGTTCACGTCAGTGGCGCTACGCCTGTGGCGCCACGCCTTTGGACTACGTGTCTGTGTTGTGTCTCTTGTGATTGGCTTGCGTTCTGATAGTGGGCGCGGCATAGCACGTGCTGTACAGCGCTGCACGCTGTTGAATTGGCTCTACGTTTTTACGATCGAGCTGCGCCGATCAATAATTGATTTTCTGTTCTCCAGACTTTTCAATATTAAAAAGTCAGCGATTTACGGTGCGACGTTTGTGTTTCCGCATAGCTCGCGATCCATATCGTATCGCTCGCTTCCACGGGATCTATTCCGTTTAGGTCTCCGTATCTGGATCACTGTTGGATCTAGCATTAGATGGTAGCAGAGCCGACAGCGGTTCTCTGATTTGAATTGTGTCAGGCAAAGTTGGCCTGTTATTTGACGTGAAACCCGACCAGTAAGGCACAGGTCTATCCGACAGCAAAGCGCAACACCACAAGCGGTGCAAGTTCCTCATCGGACGGGATTACCAGCCTTGGTTTCGGTACAGTGTCTTCAGCGAAGACCTGTGCTGTTCCACTGCTGTGAAAGAGTTCAAGAGTTCAGTCGGCGGTGTTCCTCGGTGCGGAGTCTTCAGCGAAGACCTGCACTGGTGTCACCGTTACTCGGCAAGGCTTCAGCGAAGCCTAAGCCGTGGGCCACAAGCGGCGAAGCGCCAAAAGGGGCGCAGGGGAAAAGACAGATCAGACTCCTCCAAACTGGAGTAGAGCGCTACTACTGTTGCTACGGCAGTCAGCCGGCACAGTAACCCACCAAAAGCGTGCGGCACAACAGTTACGGTAAAACCGGCGGCAGCGCGGGAACGGACAGTGGAAGAAGAATCTGGATCATCTGGAACGATTCTCGTGGAAAGGACGAGGAAACAGGTAGAAAACCCGTTATTAATTACGGGATTGGTTAGATGGTAAAATTATCAATTTTCATTGGTCCGTACTGAGCTGAGCGTAGAAGTAGGCGGAGTTTTGCACGCGGCGCGCATGTCTGGCCGTTGACCGTGACATCAGGCAGATTAAAAATTTAAGTGGACTAACGTGATTGGTCAGTTATCTGAGCTGTGATTGGCTGAAATTTGAACTGAACATTTTGAGCTAGCAGACCAATCAGAACGAGGTAAACAACCCGAATGGGGATTTTCCGTTGAACTTGAGCGATAATGGGAAATTTGATTTGAGATGAGATAAGTGAGACGGAAAGTGACCTTTTAAGTTCAGACAAAGGAAAAGTGACCTTTGATCAAAACTGAGCTAGAAAGTGACCTTTGATAGAATTGAGCTGGAAATTGACCTTTAACTTGCAAATTGAGCTGGAAAGTGACCTTTTGAGTTGAGTTGAGTCGGAAAGTGACCTTTGAGACTAGAAGTTGACTTTTGACTTTGAAAAATGACCTTTACCAAAAAAGTTGGAATTGATCAAATTGACCCATTTTAGTGACCTTTATGATCTGAAAGTGATCAACAGCGACCTTTCATAAAGCTGAATCGAGTTGATTGGTAGTACAGCGATATCAGCAGCTGTAGGAACTCAATCGTTAACGTGTTCTGAACTGTGAGAACGGTTTCGAAGTTCTGTCCGAAAGTGACCTTTTAGGGCAAATCTCTCGAACTTTTCATCGAAAAAGTGACCTTTAAAACGGGACTTGGTCGAAATTTTTCAGTCGAAAAGTGACCTTTAATAAGGACTTAGAAAAATTTCGGAGGTACAGAGTGACCTTTAGGATACTTGAATAAACCATACAATAACGTGTGTGTGAGAACAATTGGCAGGAGCGTCCAAGTTATCCGATCAACATGGACAAAGACCAAGAGGAACCGACATCCAACAGCAGTCAGGGAAGCAAAAGCTCCCGAAGCTCACAGCAAGGTGCACCAAATCCGTACAAAAAAGATTTGTACCCGTACTCACGTCCAGTTGAACATGAACGGAATACTCGAGCGCCCAAGGCATTCGAGAAGAAGGATTCACGAGGCTCTGATAGCACTTATCAGAAGGCGCTCGAGGCGGTCGCCAATCAGGAAAGTTCAAGCGACGACCAGAAGCACACTCCCGCGTCTACGGCGGGAAGTGATCCGATGAACCAGACAAAGGTCACCGGGGAGGACAAACCCACAGAAAGGGGAGCGGAACCAGTTGGAGCATCACAATCGGATGCTACCACCAGTGGAATGAATGAGCAGGATAAAAACGTGAACCTTGCTCAAACGGAAATGGGAAAGACAAAGGTCACCAAAGAGGAACTGGCGGAACTGGGATTGAGTGACCTTTCGCTGATCGACAAAGCGGCAGACGATGACCTTTTTGCAACTCCAATGGCCTCAGATGAATCGAATGAATCGTATTTCACGGATGATGAAACGACGATGAATATGTCTTTCCAATCTGCGATGAAACTAGCTGACCGGGCTGAAGGAATGACACCTTTCAAAGACATACCGGAACACCTCATCGAACGGACGCAAACTGGAAAGGTCATCAACGTACGACCGCCATCACCGAACAGTCCCACGTCAACTCTGAAAAGACGTGTAAAGGAGTTGGAAGAGGAACTCGAAGTGAAGGAAGGTCAGGTGATGAAAAAGAGGCAGGAATACCAAAATCAGATGGGATCCCTCAACGCTCGTATTTATGAATTGGAGCAGCAACAGGCTTATTTGGAGAGCACAGCAGAGGAATGGAAGGTGAAATACGAAAAACAAAAGGAAATGGCAGAAGAATATTTGAAAATGGTAGATGATAGAGAAATGGAAGGTCATCTTGCAGTCAGTGACCTTAACGAGAGTATGTCGGAAGAGTCGGCGGAAAGGTCACGGCACTTAGCCGAATTGAAGGACGAATGTGACCAGTTGCGTCAAAAGGTCACTGAAGCTGAAACTAAACGGGACGAGTACGCGACCAAATTCGCAGAGGTCACACAACGGTTGACAACATTGGCGACGGAGACGTTCAAACTAAGGAATGACTTGAAGCTACGGGAGGAGGCTGTCAGTACTCTGCAACTCGAATCGAAAGGTCATCAGGAACGGGCGGACGAAGCTGAGAAGTTGCGCAATGATGCAATCAAGGCGATGCGAGAGGCAAGAGACATTACAGCTAC
The DNA here is from genome assembly GCF_019649055.1 of Paramacrobiotus metropolitanus. NCBI lineage: Eukaryota > Metazoa > Tardigrada > Eutardigrada > Parachela > Macrobiotidae > Paramacrobiotus > Paramacrobiotus metropolitanus. The sequence continues at coordinate 3,397 of NW_026570463.1, read as the reverse complement.
TGAAGGACAACGCCTGAAAGAAGAAATCAAAAAGGTCAACCAGGAGAACGAAAAGGTCACAGAAGACATCGAAAAGGTCACTAAGGAAGGACTCAAATGGCAGAAGGAAGCACGGCGACTGGACACAATGGTCACAACATTGGAGTTGAAGGACAAAGAGTGGCAACAACACGTCGCTCAAAAGAGTCAGGAAATTGCAAAGCTGAACACTGACCTCGTCGAGATGACCACCACAGCATTGGCAAAAGATGATGAGTTGATCACGATCAAGGATCAGTTGAGATCAGCCGTTGGGCAGTATCAGCAACTCGAAAATGAAACGAGTGAGCTGGTCGAGCACATCAAAAAGATGGAACGGGAAAATGAAAAGGTCACCCAACACGAGTCTTTTAAACTGCAGGAACACTTACGAAAGGTCAACCTGGAAAATTCTGATCTAAAGAGAGAAAGAGAGGAACTTCAACTGAGAACTAAACGATTGGAAGATGAGAATAAGGCGCTCCAGACGTCTAACAAGCACAAAGATGAACAACTCCTACAATACGGAGTTAAAACGGCAACAGTGGAGTCCCCTCCGCCCAGTTACAGCAAGGCGCATGAAACGGGCACGGGCAAAAGCTTCCACTTTGACATGCCGCTACGAACTGGTACTGGCAAAGGAAGCGTCAAAAATGAAAGGGACGGTGAAAAGGGCAAAGAAGACAAAGAACCACCTTCGGAAAGTTACCCGCATATGAGTCGAGGTGACCCTTCACAATTCCCTCCGCGCATCGAAACAAATGTGTTCATCGATGAAGGACGACGGGACAGACCCCCCAGCCGGCAGGAACGTCCAAGGAAATCCCGGTATGGAAAAGCGAAACGAAATCAAAGTGATGATGGAAGTAGCGAAGAAGATGATGACCAAAGAGCAGAAAATACAGCGGTGCAATTGACAAAAGCACTCAACTCGATGGCCAGGAAGACACCACTTATGACCTTTGACGGCAGTCGTGACACAGTGAGTGGATGGACACGATTGGTGAAAGAAACCCAAAGGACTTATCAGTTGACGGACGATCAAATTATGATTGAGATAGCCAGTGCAGTGAAAGGTCCTGCAAAAACATGGTTTGAAGGAGAAAAGGACATCGCAGCAGAAGATGGAATCGAATACTCAATAACAGAGTGGATGGACAAATTCAAAGATGAATACGGTGACCGAGATGAAGAAGTCTTAGGCTTACGTGAGGCCTATGCAAGGAAATTTGAACTCGGGAAAGAATCACTTGACCAGTACTACCAGGCGATGATGCGCTTCAAGGCAAAAAGAATCATCACTGAGAAGCAAGCAGTCGGCTTCCTAATTGAAGGGTGCAGAGGGGATAACGAACTCTACAAGGCATTGCGCATACAGAAGTGCAAGACGCCAACAGACGTGAAAGACTTCTTCCGACATTGGGCCACTGGCGAAGAGAAATACAAGGCGCCTAAAGGTCAACGTAACCAGGAATACGTGACCATCCGCCAAGGGCAAGTCGAAAATGTGCCGCAACAGAGAATGGCAGCTGCACCAGTTCAACAATCAGTTGAATACCGAGCGGAGACTCCAGTTAGAGAGGTCACAGAAAAGGTGACCTTTATTGACAGTCAGACGGGACAGCCGATAACATATGCGATGGTGGCGGCGATACAGGCAGCAGCTCAAGTGAGACCAGTAGCCCAGAATGTGGCTCCCCAGAATGTAACCCCACCTGTACCACAGAATATGGCCCCTATGAATGTCGGGTTACCACAACAAGGAGGGGGTAACGGAAACTTTGGCGGAAATGGATACGGAAATGGAAACTGGAATGGAGGTCAGGGGAACTTCCAGAATCAGGGACAAGGTCAAGGTCAAGGAAACTTCAGAGGGAATCAACAGCAAAATCAAGGGTCACGAACCGAATTCAAGTTCCAGATGATTGATGGATGGGTGGCGAACAACGTTCAGATGTGCCAGTACTGTATGTATGGCAATCATCAGACACAGGGGTGCAAGTTCGCTAATACACCACCAGAACAGAACCCGAATCTGTTTGCCTTTAACGAGTGGCAACGCCTCCCCGAGCTATAGGGTGGCTGGCGCCCAGCGGTTGCAAACGGATATGACCTCATCACTCAATGGTACCAACATAAAGCAAATTTCCAAAACCAACAAGGGAACGGAAACGGGAACTATGGAAATGGGAATGGCGGTGGCCAGAACGGTGGCTACGGCCGTGGTGGCTTCGGCCGCGGCGGCTTCAGAGGAAGAAACAGAGGCTTCGGCCGCGGAAACTTCAGAGGAGGCCAGAACAATGGCGGCGGCCAAGGAAACTACCAACAGGGTGGTGGCCAATATAACAACGGTGGCGGACAGAATCCTAACCCGGCAAATAATATCGGACAACAACAAGCAAATGTGCAAGGCGCGCAACAGGGCGCCGGTTCAGGGAAACGGCAAGATCAGTAGGCACCGGTGAGCCTACTGATCGACCCGACCCTAAACCACCGGATAAAAGGGAAAGGTCACCACTGCAGAAAGGTACTGCAGTGAATGTGACCACTGCAACGGCTATATGGATACCGTCAGCGAAAAAGCAAAGTGGACCGGCTATATGGATGCCGCAACCACAAGAAACGGCTAGATGGATGCCGTCATCGCAAAAAGGAAATGGAACGGTTATAGGGATACCGTCACAAAGTGAAAGGTCACCGCAGAATGGCACTGCGAGTGGGGATGTTCAAGTGGACAAAAGGTCACCGCAGAATGGTACTGCGAGTGGAAACGTGCAACGGGACCAAAGGTCACCGCAGAATGGTACTGCGAGTGGAAATTGTCGTGACGGTAGCGCGACACTGCAAAAAGGGCAGCAAAATGAAAGGTCACCGTATTGCAGCGAAAAAGTGCTAGCTGAACGTCGTGCATTACGTAATGCCAAGATTCAACAAGCGCTGTTAAACCAGAAGAAACCACAAACTGATACCGCAGAAGAAGTGGAAATGCACCACGAATGGTTCCGGAAACAGATAAATGGCAAATCGAAAGACTAAATTCACCACCGCAGAACGATACTGCGCAAGAGGAAAATGAGCAACACGCGAAATTCCGAAAATACGGCAGGAAATGATAAAGGCGAATGAGCCAAGTTGCGATTGTTACGGGGAGCCAAAGCCAAAGTTTTGGAATTGTTCAGAACTGAAGAAGAGAAGGAATAAGGCAAGAATGGATTAAGCGTAATATCACCATTAGTAAAAAGATGAAAGGTCACCTTCGGAGGAAAGTCCACGTTAAAGGTCAAGGAGCGAGTGCGAACGTGAAAGGTCACGGCGACAGCGTCGTGTTAAAAGGTCAAGAAACAGACTTGACACTGCGAACAGCGCAGCAAAAAGAATA